>NW_007734954.1:65408-78966 GCF_000696425.1 Galeopterus variegatus
CTCAGCCAGTGAGCGGCCGGTCTGTATGTGGGATCCGAACCCTCAGCGGGAGCACCGCCACGCTCCCAAGCGGTGCACTGTAGCAGTGCGCCACTGGGCTAGCCCCATTAATGATTTTTTATATTGATTTCATATTTAGGTGATGATATTTCTGTGTATATTGGGTTAAGTAGAAACTGCATCAAAACTAATTTCACCTCTTTTTCTTTCTAAAATGTGGCTACTAGCAAACTAAAAACTACCTATGTGGCTCACGTTCTGTTCCTACTGGACAATGATGCTTTAGATGCACATGCTTGTTTGGATCTAATTCGGGGGCTTCTGGGTGAAGCCATCTGGAAGGGCTTCCTTCCCTCCCTCCCTTCCTGACCGGGTATCCTAGGATAATTCTGGTTCTTACTCACCCCAGGCTTGCTCTAGTATTTTCAGCTTAATTGGAGAATTACTGGTGAAGAAGTAGATCTAAGATTAACTGGTGCTTAACAACACTTTGCAATTTGTTTGAAGCTCAGCAGAGAGAGTTGGATCGGGAACTTGGAGGACAAAATGCTTTCCGGTTTGATCATGAATGGAACTCCCCACTCTTCTTGCTCTGGGTGCCAGTTTTCCTGCCCAATCCCATGCCTTTCATAAAGCCGAAGCTTTCTTTCCTCTGAGCCCCGAGCAGAACTTGCAACACATACCACTGATTCGTGCAGTACTAACTATTAAGCACTGCTTCGTGTGGGCATTATGGTGGGGCAGGTTATGAAGATGGTGATGGTGACAGGTAGCTCTGCCTTTAGAGAAGTCTGGAGAGGACAGCAAGCTGTTCCAGGGTGCACACTGTGGGGTGAGCTGCATTCAAGTGGCGCTCGGGCCGCCGTGGTTGGATTTCTGCCTGGGAGGCTGGGAAATGCTTCTTGGGGGAGGTGACAAGGGAGAATGCAGTGAGTAATTGTTGACATGTCGCCTCTTTTTCCAGTTGTCCTTGAGCACTGGGCTTCACGCAGTTAGCACAGAGCAGGGCCCCTCCTGGTGCCTTCAGGAAGCCCTGGGTGGGCTGTAACAATGAGGAAAGACAATTGTCCTGCCCTGGCCCCTCCATGCCCCATCTGCCACCTGACTGTCCTCCCCCGGCACAGATGCAGCTGCCGGAGCCAACAGCAACATAGCTCTGGGTGGGATCCTCATTGAAAAGGGGCCACGTCTCTCCGAGATGCTCTGAGAAGATCAGGAAGCCACCCTTTGGACAGCGCAGTGGCTCCCGCAGGCGAGGTGCCCCTTCCTCCTCAGCAGCTCCTTCCTGCTGCCCTGGGAGCCCTCACGAAGCAGCTGTGTGCGAGGATGAGGTGACAAAGGGGACTTATCCGGTGTGGCACCTCAGGAGAAAGAGTCCACTGAGGATCTTACTGAGTCCACTGAGGATTTCTTTTTTTAAAATTTAGATTAAGAAGCTGAGTTTAGGAGTTCCAGTCAAGATGGCAGAATAGATGGTCCCCAGCGTCACTCTCTCCCACAAATCAACCAAATTTACAACTATAAAAATGTAACATTAGCCAAGCTGGGGCCGCTGGAGCTCAGGGGAAGAGGAGGAGAGACCTACGGAGTGCATGAAGGCAGGAGAATCTATGATGAGACAAAGAAAAAACTGCTCCGAGTGTTTCTGGCCACGGCTGCTTTAAGGCTTGAGCTGCTGAGCACATGGAGCAGGAGCTGGCAGAAGCCACAGCTGTGCACTTTGGATGGGGTTGCTTGGAGGTGGCAGGGGAGAAGATGGCCTTGGTGGCCCCCAGGACAGCAAGGCCACTAATAGGGTCCCCATGGACCCATGCAGGAGCGAGGAGCCAGAACAGCTGAAAAAGGGGAGCCATTCAGAGGCCAGTGAGTCATTTCAAGGAACCGATGCAGGGCCCGTCCCACTGGAAGTGTTTGCAGCACAGGCAGTGGGGGAGACAGGCCCACCAGGAGAACACTGGGACACAGCAAGGACAGCCAATCCACCCCCCCCAATCAGCGCAGGACCACTCAGAGGAGACTGGTCAGGAATGCAGAATTACATGGGGTGCAGTTTGATGAAAAAACTCAGGCCTAGATCAGAGTTTCTACACAACTCAGGTGTACCAGGTCTCTGGAGAGCTAGAAGTAGCTATAAGGTCAACCATTAAACCCTAAGCTGCACAAAAAGCCTTCCCTAGGGAAACAGCAGCAAGGCAGCAATTTAGCTCAACCACACAGCTCAAGTACTGGTTCCCACAGGAAGTACCCCCCCCCCATGTTAGAAGTAAGCAAAGGACAAAAAATTAGTTCTGGCCCAAGCACACTGACAGTGCATGGGGCCTGCCAGGGGACATGAGGTATGGAGCTGGGAGCAGGACCCCTGCCCACAACCATTCATTCCGCCAGCACCTTGGGACCTGCCCGGGGGCCCAGGGCATGCAGTCGGGGTCTGGATCCCCAGCCACAACCAGGCACACTGTGACAGCACCTCGGAACCTGCCTGTGTACCCAAGGCATGGAGAAGGGGAACAGACCCCCTTCCAGCAACCAGGCACACCATGCCAGCACCTTGGGGCCTGCCTGGGGACCCAAGGCTTGGAGCCAGGGACCAGACTTTCTCCACAACCAGGCACACTGCCAGCACCAAGGAGCATGCTAAAAATATCACCTCCATGTGGGTGGCCCACCACAGCTACCACAATAACTGTGGCTGCCACAAAAGCAGCTAGATGCCACAACCACTATGCAGATGGTCCACCAGCCACTGGAGTGCATTGACACAAGGAGAGTCACCAGCAGAGATAAAGAAAAGAGGACATCTATCTGCACAGAGCCCATTCAAGAGTGACAGAAGAAGCATCTGTTCTATGATAATATTGGGGGATCTGATCACACCTCTCAGCATTGGACAAATCATCTAGGCAACAAATCAACAGAGTAACCATTACTCTTTCAGAAGGAGGGAAGGAATCTAGGGTTATCAGAGAGGGAAGGGAGAGGTGGATGGGGAGAGATTGGACAAGGGGCATAAAGAATAAGTATGATCTGCAACAATATATATGCTAGTAATATTGATTTGATTAACATATGTCAGTGTTCAACCCCCAAAATATGTATAATCAATTTTGATTCAATAAAAAAAAAAAAAAAGAAGCTGAGTTAAATCTAGGGAGCTTTATCAATTGTGTGTAGTATCAGAAAAAAGCCAGTATTATAACACAGGAATAGTTAAACAGACTTGTGTTAATGTATTGATGGCAGTGGGATTTAGTGGTCTTTGATGTGAAAAAGGAGAGGTCAGGCAGGATTCTTTGTGTCTCGACCGCCTTCTTGGTGACACTTATGGCTGCTGCAGGGTGGTGGAGCAGGTGCGGCAGGCTTTGCAGCTCACTCTGCGATTTGGGGGAGATCATTTAACTTTTTTTTTTTTTAGGAGACTTTGTGGTTTACTGGCTTTATCTGAAAAAAATAGAAATGCTATCCACCTCTCAAGATTGTTCTGAAGAGTAAGTAAGCTGACGTATCTGAAGCCCCCAGACGCCCAGTGCAGTGGTGTCTGGCATTTAGCGCAAGGCCCTCAGTTCTCTTCTTGCGCTCTCCGTCAGCCTTCCTCCCTCTACTCCTCTCTCTTCCATCCTTTCTTCCTTCTTCCCCGCCCGTTTCCTCTCGCCATGTGTGATCTTTCACTATTTTTATACCTCGGAGGCTCTTCCTGCTGGCCTCGGCATGGGTTTAACAACTCCTCTTTCTCCCTAAACAAGTGATGCTGTTCTTATAAGCTTGAAACTAAAGTAAATCAGCGTTCAAAATTAGCTCACTACTCTTTTTCCCTAATTGTCTGCATCGTCTCTAAATTACCACAAACTTTATAAACTTTATCAATTGTTTAATGAAAAACAATGACAAGAAGTGAAATAAATTATTCAACGAAAATCTGGATGGCCTCCCACTGTTTAAAAATGCACGGTAGTTCTTCGTGAAGCTAACAGAGAAGTGCTTGTGCATCAGGAAATAACGAGAAAGGTGCGTGAGGAGCCACACGCTCCCTGGAAGTCCTGCAATGGAAGCCTCAGCTGCACACAGCACAGCACGCAGGACGTCTTCCTGTTGGTGTGTAAGGTGGAGCCACATGGGCCAAATGGAGCTCACCTGTTTCCTGAATAGCTCACGCCTGGAGAAGCCACGCAGGTCACCACAAGCAGGGCAGCGGAGGAACCCTCAGGTAGGGAGGCGATGACCAGGGTCCAGGAAGGCAGGTGTGCAGAGAAGGTTTAATAGAAGACAGGTGGAGAAAGACGCAGAGGAGGAAACATGGGAGCAGAGAGAGAAGAATGGACTTGGGCCCAGGGAGGTGGCGCGGTTTCATACCACAGCAGCATCTAAGATACGTCTGTGCTGACGGTTGCCCGAGATGGATCGTTGTGCACGTTGGAAATGGCAGGAGGCCCGTGGGGTCTGAGTGCTAAGCTCCCAATTTTAAGTTAATTGAAAGCAGAGATGGTTTCTATTTTTTTTTTTTTCTGTGTCTCTCTTTCTCAGTATTAAACTTGTGCGTGACGTGTTTCTGGGAGGCCTTAGAGGTCTTGAAGCCTCTGATGCAAACAAGGACGGCATGGAGGGGAGGGAGGATCTGGTCCTGGAGGAAGAGGAGCCTTGGGGTGGGGACACGGGGTGAGGGGCAGAGGCAGGGAAGCCGTGCAGCACAGGGGGTTGGGAGACAAGGGCATGGGAAAGGGGCAATCCTGGGGAGGTGTGTGGGGATGTGGTTTCTCACTTAATATGAGGTGAGGTGCACACGTGCACGTGCACACACGGGAGTTGATCCGTATCAGGACGGGCCAGGTGGAGTCAGGTGGTAGTAGATGGTGAACGGGAGGGGTTGGGTCCAGAGGGTGAAGGACAGTGGGAGAGGGAGTGAGATTAGGTCAGGGGCGTGAGGGGAGAGGTGCCCACCCTGGCAGAATTATGATAACCAGAACTAGAGAAACAGGAGATGGAGGGAGGTGCATTCAAGTTGGAGCAAAGAATTAGCAACTGGGGAAGAGTCAGTCTAAATGGACAGAACTTAACCTATGTCATTGTTCATAAATCTCAGCGTTTCCTGCAGGATGTTCCTGGGAGGGAGCCCTTGGTCCTGGGACAAATGGTGTGGCTGGCGGTGGGGGGTGTGCAGGGACGGGGTGGTGGAGAGGGGGCCGTCAGTGCCCACCTGGGTTCCTTCCTTACCCTGGGCTCGGCCTGTTGCTCCCTTGACTGTCTGCTCATGGTCCAGGACCCCCCAGATGCTGCCTGACCCCACGTCAGGCCTCCCTGACTCATACCCATTACAGAGGATTTAGGAATTTCAGGGTAAAAATAAGAGTCTTAGTTATGTGTTTGGGTTTCCTGGACCAAATGTTAGAAGCTTGGCTTGGAATTCAAAGTTGAAGAAAATAAAACACTAGCAGGAAGAGTTGTATCTAAATGCAAAGTGCATCCTGCATCATCCACCAGTTGACTGTCGTTATTTGTGTATCTGTCTCTGAAGTTGTCAAATCTTTCAATTAGGGTTTTGATATTCTGCAATTCCAAACTCTGTATTATGGTAGGATTGTGGCTTCAGGACTTACAACTGGTATGGAAAATAATAAACTCCTTATAGGCAGAGGTAAGGTATTTTTTTATATTGATATTTGCAGCTGTCAGCAAAGTGCCTGGTGTATATTAAGTGCTAAGGAAATGTTAGTTGAGATGAAATGGGAGTTAAACTTTGAGTAGTTCTCTACAGTAAAACACACACACACAGCGGTCTCTTCTGGTTGGTACTTTTAAAAAAGAGTTAGGGAGGAATCTTGTGATTATGGGACACCGTTTAAAATGGCCATGCAGAATAGAAACCAGTGACTTTGATGTGGCATTTGATGCAATGCCCCAGTGACTTTCCTGCGGGTTTGTCTGAATGCAATGCCCCAGCGGAGGGACCATAATACACAAGTTCCTGCTCATCTCCTTGAAAACCACCAGCATGAATCCCAAGTAGACATCGGTAAGCAAGATTGATCAGGGGAAATGAACCATGAGATGGAAATGGAAAACCAGAACCTTCTTTCACATCAGAGATTCGCTCTTTAATGTGAAAACCTAAATCATAAAGCAAGAGTCAAGCTGAACAGACTCCACCTGTGAATACACCAACTTCAAATTGGGAGCGGCCAGTGCCGTGTTTTAATTTTCCCATTTCGCAGTTCTCTGAGTGTGAAACCTCACAGGCCCTCACTCTGCCCCCACCCTCCAGCCCCGTGGCCCTGCACAAGGAATGTCAACGTGCACCGTGCACAGTGACCCGGCCCTCGTTAGCTTAACGATCTGCCTCGCCTGCCTTCCTGTGGCCCTTCTGCTCACAGGACATAGGCCCAATTATATTTTCCAAAACGTAAATGAGGTCTATTCTTTTCAGTCAATACCATGGGTGTTTATAAATGGAGCTGAAGCTTCGGGAGGCCGTGACCTCTCTGGCAGACCACATGACCTTTGACTTTCCCCTCTCATTCCAACGTTAAGAACACTGTGGGAATGCGGGGCCTGCTGAAGCAGTGATTTTGTAATCCTCAAAGCTCGGTTCCTTCTTTTTTTTCTGTTCTTTTCTTTTCCCTTTCCTTTGAGGCAGTTTCATGGTGTAGTAAGGTACGCTGTGCTTTTTAAATATTATTCTTTTTCTTTTTTTTTCTGTCGTGAGCTGATTTTTTTTTCTAATTCTTTAGATTGATGTTCCATCTGCCAAAGACATTTCTTAAAAACATCAAGGTACATCTGGGTAGTATTAATTTCTTAAAATGCTTTGCCTTTTAGAAAGCCCTTTCCTCCTTGATCGATAGGTCAACCTCGGCTAGAAGGCTTAGAAAATTTATTTCTTTGGGGTCTTGGTAGAGACCCCATCACATTGCACACGCACTGTGAAATTCAGTGTCATAATTTAATTTCATGACATAGATATCATTCCAGGTTTAAGGATTCATCAGGATCGTGGATGCCCACTCACTTTCATTAGCATTTCTAAACTGTAGCAGAAAGAAAAATCTTAAAAAAATATTTCAGCTCACTTTTTACCAATTGCATTAGAACTGTGATAGAGCCTGGATGGTAATTATGGTAGGTGTGGAATCACTTTTCGTTGGTCTGTCTGATTTTCCAGATACATATTATATTGGTAATTCCTAGTTTGTGAACTAGGGGGAAATGTTCTTCCCCCTCCCCCACCCTTTCTTAAAGAGCAGTTTTCCAGCCTGGTCAAGTGGATTAATGAGGGTCTGACCTCCATCAAGACTGAATTTATGTGTGCTCAAATGCAAAGACTTGGACACAACAGCAAATCCTCGTGCCAAAAAAATTGAGCGGCTCAATTTATTATTTCTAAAAAAGATAAATTGGGACTCTGGAAGTTAATCACGCACAAATGTAGCATGACATTAAATGCAGGTCTCACTTTTCCTCCAAGTTGGCAACACTCAGGAGCTCCTAAAGATAAACAGATTTGAAGTGTGATTTTGTTTAGATCTCTGCTTCCATCAAATTAAAATAAAGCACCCTCAGAGCTGATTTTTTAGCCTCTTTTGTTTGGGATCAAACCATGAGTTGTCATCAGGGTCTTAGCTGGAAGCAGAAGGGCAGGAGCTTCCTATCGAGCATGACTCACATGCAGGGAGAAGTGATTTAACACCTGAAATCACTTTGCCATTCAATTATTCCGGCCACTGGAAAGTGGAAAAAAAACGTGCCTGTGAAATAAGCCACTTCTTAATATTCAATATTTATGATTTTTAAAAATTGAAACATAATTGATTATACATATTTGCGGGGTACAGACTTGAATGTCAATGCCTGTTTACAATAGTGATGGTCAAATCAGGATAATTAGTATACTCTTCTTTACAAAATGTAATCATTCTTTGTGACCCTTAATCGATTTCTCACTAACTCCCTTCCTCTTCCCCCTTTCCCACCTCTAATAACCACAATTCTATTCTTCCCTTTTGAAAGTGCTATGTATCATTGTGATTCTCTCTCTCTCTCTCTTTCTTTCCTTCTCTTTCTCCCTTTCTCTCTCTGTCTCTCTTTCTATTTGGTTTTTAGCTCCCACTTATGAGTGAGGACATGCAGTATTTTTCTTTCTGTACCTGCCTTATTTCACTTAATTTTCTCCCAGTTCATCCATGTTGCTGCAAATGGCACAATTTTATTCTTTTTATGGCAGAGTAGTATTCCATTGTATAAATATACCACATTTTCCTTATCTAGTCATCCGTTGATGGGCATTTAGGCTGTTTCCAACTCTTGGTTATTGTAAACAGAGTTGCTATAAACATGGGAGTGTAGGTGTCCCTTTGACATGATGATTTCCATTCCTTTGGGCATCTACTTAGAAGTGGGATTGCTGGATCATATGGCAGTTCTATCTGTAGTTGTTTGAGGAAACTCCATAATGTTTTCCATAATGGCTGTGCTAATTTATAGTCTCACAACAGTGTAGGAGGGTTCCCCTTTCTCCACATCCTCACCAGCATTTTTTATTCTCTGTCTTTTTGATAATGGCCAGTCTAACTGGGTGAGATGGTATCTCAGTGTGGTTTTGATTTGCATTTCCCTGATGCTTAGTGATGTTGAGCATTTTTTCATGTGTCTTTTGGCCATTCATATGTTTTCCTTTGAGATATGCCTATTCAGCTCCTCTGCACATTTTTTCATAGGATTAGTTTTTTTTTTTTTTACTGTTAAATCGTTTGGGTTCCTTGTATATTCTGTACCTTAATCTCTTTTCAGATGTATAGTTTGAAAATATTTTCTGCCATTTTATAGGTTGTCTTTTTGCTGTCAATTGTTTCTTTTGCTGCGCAGAAGCTTTTTAGTTTGATATAATTCCATTTGTTTATTTTTTCTTTTGTTGCCTGTGCTTTTGGGGTCTTATTCATAAAGTCTTTGCTTAGTCCTATATCCTGAAGTGTTTCTCCTATGTTTTTTCATAGGAGTTTTATAGTTTCAGAACTTATACATTTAAGCCTTTAATCCATTTTGAGTTGATTTTGGCATATGGTGAAAGGTGTGGGTCTACTTCCCTTCTTCTGCATAAGGATGTCTAGTTTTCCCAGCACCATTTATTGAAGGGTCTGTCCTTTCCACACCAGTTTGAAAAATCAATTTAAAAAGTGGATATAAGCTTTAATTCCCTGTTTGTAACGATGTGAACTATAAGTAAATCTGTGGCATAGACTGGGAGAAGATATGCAAACATGTAAACATGGCTTACTGTTCTGGATCTTGCCACTTTGATTTCTCAAACTTCCCTGCTGTTTGGTCTATGTAACTGAAAATTATTACTCCACATTAGTGCCTTATAGTCTTATAAGTGTAAGTACCAAGGCAATTAGTGAGTGTGGAGTTTATATTCTGGACAGACATTCATGAAATAACTAAAAAGATAAGGGTAAAAATGTACATGTTATGGTGAGGGCTACAGGGAGCCATGGGAATGTCTCATGGGGATTTATCTGGGAGAGAGGCCAGGGAAGGCTTCCTGGGAAACTGAGGATGGCCTGAAGAATGAGCGGGAGTCAGTGAAGATCATTCCAGAGGGAGGGACAGCATGAAGAGCCTGAGCCGTGATGGAGCGTGGGGACACAGGAGCTGAGAGCCAGCGTGGTGGGAGGGGCATGGAGGCTGAGCCATGCAGGGACTGTGCCGTGCCCAGCGTGGTTAGGTGTGCTGTTGACCTTGGTCTTTGCCCTAACGACAGTGGGAGGCATTCAGGGATGACAAGTTCATATTTAAGTTCTGAAAACATCTTTTGCCTGGAGTAGGGTGGATGAGGAAAGACCACTTAGGAAAGTGCTGCGATCACATAATGAGAGTTGGTGTCATGTTTGGGGGTCTCAGGTGGTCCTAGTTAGCCAGCCTCCCCAAGGGTGACTTCTAGCCTGCAGTCTAATTCACATCAAAGATGACTCTGTCCGATGCTCAGGTGGCTTGTTCTTGCGGTGCTCACACAAGATGGACAGTGGGAGCAGGCTGGTGGCATGGGCCAGGTACAGTGAGGGGCCAGATGACCGCCGACCAGGAGGGTCTCCATCCAGAGAGCATTCCTAGAGATTGGGGGAAATCTTCCCTCTTCTTAGACCTTTATTGATTCTGGGTCAGTTACCAGGCATATTTTCAAAAAGGGCGTTGAAGCTATTCCTTTAAGGGTGAGCTTTGCTTTAAGGTTCGTGAGAGCTGCATCTGTGCTGTGGGGGCCTTGCCTCCAGACACCCCTGGACCAGGGCTGGAAATCCCCAGGCCAGGCTGCATCATACTGATAAGTGACACAGAGTATTGGCGCTGGGGATGTTTGGGTAGGGCTATGGCTGCTATTAGTCTACAGCCACGACTTTTCTCTTAAAGTGTACCGTGGTTGGTACTAGAGGGAAAGAAAAGCAAACAGCTTTAAGAGCTGGTTAGGAAGTGGAGCCCACAGAACTCAGAGACAGGTGGGATATAAGGGGCGTAGTAGAAAGAGTTTCAAGAATGCTGAGCAGGGATGCCTGGCTGCCCACCAAATGCACCTCCTCCCTTCTCTAGTGTGAGGCTGTCCCTGGGAGGAGCTGGCCTTCCAGGGACTGACCACATTTCTCAGCACAAATTATAACTGACTGAAGCCAAATGACCGATTCTCACCAATGGGATGTGAACCCAAGTGATGGCTTGAAGCTTATAAGAAACAGGGGGATCTTCCCCAGTTTGCTTTGCCCAATTGACCTCAATCATGAGGCCTGTGGGATGGCAGACCCACAGGTGAAGGGAGACTGGATCCTCATCACATGGAGAAGAACTGTCCGTTAACAAGGATGTCCACACTGGACCACAAAGTGAGCAATGAGAAGGGATGGAAAGGCTCAGGGAGGTGGGCATCCCAGAATGGATCTGACGGGCGAGGCTGGTTAGCCCACCATAGGCCGTGGGCCACGGAGGGCCCCGAGGACACGGCATGTATTCTGGGAACATGCCTGCAAGAGGCCAACAGCATCCCTCGGAATGGACTCAGGGGTGGCTCTTTTGCAGGCCAGACTGACAACAGGAGAGATTGTCAGGGAGCTGGGGTCCTTAAAAATGATGGGTCAGTGGGGCCTCCTGCATGTAACACAGCCCAGGCGTGTGCTCTGTCCCAGAAGTCAGGGGCCCGTGGTCATGACCCCAGCAGGGTTGGAGGAGCAGCTGTGAGCCCTGATGCTGTGGCCCGGCCTCTCTGGGATCACCCCTGACTGCCCGCTGTGTTCAGCAAGGCCTCTCCCCTCGGAAGCTCAGCCTCTGCCCATGTAAGCTCTGGACATTACTGGGTCCGCAGCTCCCTGGCACTTGCTCCTTCCTGTTCTCAGGGAGTTTCTCCCTACGCATGCAGATGGGTCTTTGGCCAGCACCTCCAGGGGCATTCTGCAGGTTTCTGGAGCTGTCCCTGCATGGCTCTGTCCTCTCCAGGACTCAGTCCTGCAGGTTCCAGCTTCCTCTGCCTCTCATGCTGCAGCCGACTGCTGTGCCGTTTGGGTTCCTGCTCCCTTTCCTCTCTCAGGGGTCAAGTCCTGTGCTTGTCTAACATCAGAAACACTTGTTTCACACATTTTCTCCAGTTTTCTAGCCGTTTATGACCCGGGGTAGCTCTCGATCCTGTTACTTTCTCATGGCTGGAAGCAGATGTTCCAGCATCCTTTTTAATGGCAAAAATCTCGGTCCTGATGAAGCTGCCAGATAAAATATGACACCCAGTTGAATTTGAATCTCAGATAAAAATGAATATTTTTTAGCATGGGATGTTCCATGAGAGCGTCCTGTGCTTGTATTTGCCATATTTGGTGACCCTGAGTCCAGAGCAGGTGTCTTCCCTCTCCTCACCCCGGCATTGAACATTTCTTTAGAGCACATCAGACCCCATGAAAAACTATTTTTCACATCTGGCGATTCTGTGCCTTAGAATTTTCCAAGAACACTTGGAAAGACACAAAGGGGGGGCAGTAACAGAATGCCTGAGGGCTAGAATCGAAAAGAAAGTTAGTGACCGACCTCCAGGTCCACCCCCTTGTTTCCATGGCAAGAGGAGGGACAGACAGGGATTGTCAGAATTTGGCTTGCTAGCAGTGTACTTTTTTTTCTGTTTTTGAATAGATGGCAGCAATGCTTTTTTTTTTTTTACATTTATAAATGGTTTATTTTAAAGTTCAGCATTACACAGTGTAATCATTTTTCATGGCCCTTTACCAATTCTCCCCTTATCCACCCCCCACTCCCTGCCCCTTCCCACTTCTGGTAACCTCAGTTCTGTTCTCTCTTTTTGAAAGTTCAATGTATTATTGTGATTGTTGTACCTTTCCTTCATTCTTTTTTTAAAATTAATTTATTTGTTTATTCTTTAACTCCCACTAATGAGTAAGGACATGTGGTATTTGTCTTTCTGTGCCTGGTTTATTTCACTTAACATGATTTTCTCTAAGTTCATCCATGTTTCTACAAATGGCATTATTTCATTCTTATTTATGGCAGGGTAGTATTCCATTGTGTATATATACCACATTTTCCTTATCTGTTGTCTGACAGTGGACATTTAGGCTGGTTCCAATTCTTGGCTATTGTAAATAGAGCTGCAGTGAACATGGGAGTGCAGGTATCCCTTCAACATGANCTTCCTTTGAGAAATGCCTATTCAGCTGTTTTGCCCAGTTTTTAGTTGGATTTTTTTTTTTAACTGTTGTTTGGATTCCTTGTATATATCTGTATGCCTAGTCTGCAAATATTATGTCTCACTTTGTAGGTTGTCTTTTTGCTCTGTTAATTGTTTCTTTTGCTATTCAGAAGCTTTTTAGTTTGATAAAATCCCATTTGTTTCTTTTTCCTTTTGTTGCTTGTGCTTTGGGGGTCATATTCATGAAGTCTTTCCCCAGTCCTACTTCCTGAAATGTTTCCATTATGTTTTCTTTTAGGAGTTTTATAGTTTCAGCTCTTAAATTTAAGTCTTTAATACATTTTGAGTTTATTTTGGTACATAGCAAGAGGTATGGGTCTAGTTTCATTCTTCTACATATAGATATCCAGTTTTCCCAGCACCATTTATCAAAGAGGCAGTCTTCAGTGTGTGTTCCCCAGTGTATGTTCTTCATGACTTTGTTGAAGATCAGTTGGCTATAAGTCTGTGGGTTGATTTCTGGGTTATCTATTCTATTCCTTTGGTCCAAGTGTCTGTTTTTATGCCAGTACCATGCTGTTTTGGTTACTATAGCTTTGTGGTATAATTTGGAGTCAGGTAGTGTTAGGACTCCAGCTTTATTTATTTATTTTTTGCTCAGGACTGTTTTGGCTATTTCGGTTTTTTTGTTGTTCCATATGAATGTTAGGATTGTTTTTTTCTGTTTCTGTGAAGAATGCCATTGGTAATTATTGGGGATTGCATTGAATCTGTAGATCACTTTGGGTAGTATGGACATTTTCACAATGTTGGTTCTTCCAGTACAAGAGCTTGGAATGTCCTCCACCATTTTGTGTCCCCTTTAATTTCTTTTAGCAGTGATTTACAGTTCTCATTGCAGAG
>NW_007734954.1:78985-79664 GCF_000696425.1 Galeopterus variegatus
GTTCCTGTTCATAAGGGAAAAACTTTTGGCTTTTCCCCATTTAGGATGATATTGGCAGGGGGTTTGTCATATATGGCTTTTATTGTGCTGAGATACTTTCCTTCTATGCCTAATTTATCATGAAGGGATATTGAATTTTGTCAAATGCTTTTTCTGAATCTGTTGAGATAATTGTATGTTTTTTGTCCTTGATTTTGTTGATGTGGTGTATCACATTTACTGACTTGTATATGTTGAACTATCCTTGCATCCCTGGAATGAAACCCACTTGATCATGGTGTATAATATTTTTTGATGTGTTGCTATATTCTATTCACTAATATTTTATTGAGAATTTTTTTGTGTCTACGTTCATCAAAGCTTTGGGCCTGTAGTTTTCTTTTTTTGTTGTATCTTTGTCTGGTTTTGGTGTCCGGGTGATGCTGACTTCATAGAAGTTTGGGAAAATGGCCTCTGTTTCAGTTTTTTGGAATATTTGAAGAGAATTCATATACATTTCTCTTTAAATGTTTGGTGGAATTCTACAGTAAATCCATCCTGTCCTGGGGCTTTTCTTTGTTGGGAGACTGCTGGTGACTGCTTCAGTCTTGTTGCTTCTTATTGGTTTGTTCAGGTTTTCAATTTCTTCTTGGTTCAGCTTTGGTAGTTTGTATGTGTCCAGAAATGTATCCATTTCCTG
>NW_007734954.1:80739-82067 GCF_000696425.1 Galeopterus variegatus
ATTGTGGTATGAGAAGATACTTGAAATAATTTTAATTTTTTAAAATCTGTTGAGGCTTGATTTGTGACATAACATGTGGTCTATCTTGGAGAATGTTCCATGTGCTGATGAGAAGAATGTATTTTATGTAGTCATTGAATGAAGTGTCCTGTAGGTATCTGCCAAGTCCAATTGGTCTAAAGTGTGGTTTAAATCCTGTATTTCTCTGTTGATTTGTTGCACAGATGATCTGTCCAATGTTGAGAGAAGAGTGTTCAGGTCCACAGCTGTTATCTTATTTAGGTCTATATCTTTCTTTAGGTCTAATAGTGTTTGTTTTATAAATGCAGGTGCTCTGATGTTGGGTGCATGTATATTTATGATTGTTAATTCTTCTTGCTGGATAGTTCCCTTTATCATTATATAGTGGCCTTCTTTGTCTGTTTTTATAGTTTTTGGTTTAAAGTCTTTTTTATCTGATATAAGAATATCTATTCCTGCTTGTTTTTGATTTCCATTTGCATGATATATCTTTTTCTATTCCTTCACACTTAGTCTGTGTGTGTCTTTACAGGTGAAGTGAGTCTCTTGTAGACAGCATATAGCTGGGTCTAGCTTTTAAATCCAATCAGCCAGTCTGTATCTTAGGAGTGGGGAGTTTAATCCATTTACATTTAGGGTTGTTAAGCAGCTGTATCTGCCTCCCTTGTGTCTGAGGGATTCACAGTGGCACTGTGTTTACCTCCCAGGGTTGGCAGCAGTGCTGGTGACTGTAACTACCTCCCTTGCACCTATGGTGTCCTTGGCAACAGCAAGGTTACTTCATGTGGTAGCAGTGGCCCCAGCAGCTGAAACTATCTCCCTCATGTCTGCTGTGTCCTTGGTGGCAGTGGGTTTACCTAACAGTAGCAGCAATAGCAGCGGTTGTTGCAACTGCCTCCCTGGTTTCTGCGGAGTCTGTGTCTGCAGTGATTGGCCACCCGTAGGACTGCTGCTCTGTGGTGAGCTGCTCTGCAATGGGTGACAGTTCTGGTACCAGACAATGGCTCTGGTGTCAGTGGAGATGGGCCCATTTCGATCTTCTGAGAGAAGAATGCACTCTGGTCACCTCTAGTCTACCATCTTCCCAGAAGTCTAGCATTACCCATTTTTGATATCAGCATCTCATTCTATCTAAAATTACAGAATATTTAAGAAAGTCATTAAATAAGTGAAATTTAAGAGTTGGTTATGAACCAATGCAAATCTTCACTTTGAATTGTTACCACGATTATTTCTGCAATTAGGAAAATTGTAATAGTTTTTACTCAGTGTGAATGTTCTTGTAGTTCTTTACAAACCTCACAAAT
>NW_007734954.1:84002-84909 GCF_000696425.1 Galeopterus variegatus
TATACAATGTGGTTGATTATTGTGGCCCATTACCAAAACCTCCCTCCCCCTCCCTCTCCCCCCTCCCTTGCAACAACCTCGTATCTGTTTGCTTATCATATCAACTTCAAGGAATTATAATTGTGTCTTCTTCCCTCCCACCCTCCAGGTTATTTGTGTATTTATTTATTTTTAGCTCCCACATATAAGTAAGAACATGTGATATTTATCTTTCTGTGCCTGACTTGTTTCACTTAATATAATTCTCTCTAGNAAATTGTAATAGTTTTTACTCAGTGTGAATGTTCTTGTAGTTCTTTACAAACCTCACAAATTAAAAATGGTTTTTTAATTAGAAAAATAATTATGAAACAGAAATATAATACTTATGATAGGTTCATGTTAAATGACAATATTGTCCTTTATTGATAGTGGATCAGATCAGAGACCATAGAAGAACTGCCCCAATAAGCCTACTGCCTCAGTTGTCCCATTCCACTCAGTGGGTTGACAGCAGGACACCATCAGTGCTCAGAGCTACCCTTTACCCTACCCAGACACCTTGGGGAATCTTCAGGTGAGGTATCCCTGAGGCCCTTCTTTAGCACTTTCTCCAACCTGATGCCCAATGTGGATGCTTCATCTGTACCTTGAACTTGATCCTTAGGCAATCTCATGATTTGTGTGCTGGCCGAAGCTGGTAGAGTAGTCTAGACCACCAGGCAAGAACATTTAGACTGTGGTCATGTTGAAATAAGCTAAGAAGAAGCTGGCCCATCTCCATGGAAACAGGGAAACTGGGGAGCCATGGGTCTCTTCTGTTCTATTTTTTGTGAGGTTTTCTCTACTCTGTCGTCCAACTCTGTCATTGAATTTTTAAATTTTCCACTCCCGTATAATTAATTTCCAAGAGCTATTTTTTTGTTCT
>NW_007734955.1:0-13706 GCF_000696425.1 Galeopterus variegatus
ATACTCATATATGTACAAATATACACATGCATAGCTGTTTTTTGTATCACATAAAATATTTATTTATACATTGCGATAACCCATTTGGTTAATATCAATTATGTCTTTTCAATCCAAAAAGAAAATAAGCATTAATATGTAAATTTATGTTTTTAAAATATTTACCAAAAAAAGTTTTAAAAACATACTCATCTGAATTTTTTTAATGTAAATAATTTTATTGCCAAAAAATTATGTGTAAATTTTATTTAGGAGTACAGCATAGACATTACTGATTATGTATATAATATCTTTATATAATATCATTACCAATATTATATATATAATAGTGTATAGGAAAGTAAGTATGAGACACAATTTTGAATACTTAATTTTGTCATGTATAATTTTTATTTTTGCCTTTTTTAAAGGGTATGTTATTTATTATCTGCTCACAAATTGTACATTAACCCCAGGTACTAATATTTCTGCTCATTTTCAAGATTTGTATTGAATTCAGAACTACTAGTCCAAGTTAAAAATGTAGGTAGGGTCTGTGAGTCAGGCACAAATGATTGAAATCTATTAGTTTTGTTTAGTTTTGTTTCTTAAGAAACTTTATTTTATGGAGCAATTTTCGGTTCACAGCAATATCAAATAGAAGGAACAGAAATTTCCCATATATCCTTTGTCTAACGTGTGCATAGCCTCCGTAGATATCAACATCCCTGATGCTAGTGGTGCATTTTGTACAATTGATGAACCTACATTGACCCATCAAAATCACTCAAAGTTCACAGTTTGCATTAGGGTTCACTCTCAGTGTTGTACATTTTATAGGTTTAGGCAAATTTATAATGGCATGTTATCTATCATCATAGCATCAAGCAAAATATTTTCTCTGTCCTAAAATCCTCTGTTCTGTATGAATTCATCCTTCACCCACCCCCTGCTGTTATAAACATCCCTGTGCAGGTTTTTCAACTCCTTTGAGTAAACACTAAGGGGGGTGTGATTGCTGGATTGTACGGTAAGAGTTTGTTTAATTTTGAGAGAAAATGCCAAANAGAAATACTTTGTATCACTTAAGGCCTATGAGATATAGAAAGTTTCCTGCTAGAATAAAAGAAAGTTCAAATATGAACTAAAAAACAACTTTTTGAAAATCTAAAAAAATTATGTTGTAGATTGAAGGATCAAATAGAGTTAGATGCAAGCCTCTTTGTATTACAGAAGCATTAAGCATAATATTATTTAGTAGTTCTGTGTAAAATACATGGTACCATACACTCTTTTCATCACATTAAACTTATTCTCATAGATAAATTTGAAAAAAATACAAATTTTAAATTTTATATAAAACTTACATGCTTTGTGAAATTTTTGTTTAACATCATGAATAGTAGATGTTTGTGTCACCTAAAAAGGAAAAAAAAAAAAAAAAGAATTATAAAAAACTATTAATTTGATTTGTACACATTTAAGAAAAAACATAAAAAATATTTTCTATCTTTAATAATAAAACTATTACAAAATAGACATTTTTGTTTTGTTTAGCTTTTTTAGTAACCACTGTTTTCACAAACTTGAAATGTTGCAATCACTAACGCTAGCTTTTTCTTAAAAGCTACATTTGTATATAGCAGTAATGATGTTATTATGTTAACTGAATCAAACTTTTACTTCTAAAACATATTTTTTTAATTTTCTCTGTACGAAATATTTTATTTGTTTCCAAATCTCATAAGACTGTCAGTTAAAAATATGACTTAGTGCACAAGAAAGTAAACTAATTTATAGCAGAGGTGCCTGAGGCTGTGAAATTGATTTATATGTAGACAGAATATTTATATGCCTGAGGCTGTGAAATTGATTTATATGTAGACAGAATATCATGAGACAAGAATCACCTATATAATCTCCCTAGTTATGTTATCAAAATTCCCAACTAAAAATACTAAAGGTACATTGAAGTATGTATGAGAAATATTATTTGGATTCTTTATGTGTATAATGATTTGACCAGATATTTGGTTCCAATGTACTAAAATATAACTTTCTAAATTAGAAAAACAAATAAAAGATATTTTTATCTATCTAAATAGAAAAATTCTTTTTTTTTTTTTTTTTTTCGTGTCCGGCAATGGGATCGCAACCCTCAGTGTCGTGCCCACACCTCGCTCAGTCAGTGAGCGGGAACCGGTCCGTATGTGGGATCCGAACCCTCGGCGGGAGCACCGCCGCACTTCCAAGCGGCGCACTGTAGCAGTGCGCCACCGGGCCGGCCCATAAATAGAAAAATTCTTGAGGACAAATAGTTCCATCCAAGCACCTCAAGTCAACACAAGATATTTTGACTTTCTGACTTGCTTCATATCAAAGTCATGAGCCTCCTGAAATTTTCCTTCACCTCTGATCTCTTTCATTGGTTTATGAAAAACCCAATTGTCCTTCAAAGTCTAGTTCAAAAGACATTTTTATGATCATTCAAGAAAATATATTCCTTTTCTCTGAATATGCATAGAATATTGATAAAATGTATTATGATTATATGTATACACGTTTTATTTATTTTTGCTAAACTAAAGTCTCCTTATGGCTATTCTGAAAGAGTTAAATAGAAAAAAAAATGCATAAAAGGTTGGCCCATAATAATCCCCCAGAAATTTCTTATTGATATTATTAAACTATATTTAATGTTTTACTATACATTGAAGTATAACAATGGGTACATTTTTTTTTACCTTATCCACTCCCTCCATAATAGCACTATGACCAAAGGTTCAGTATATTGTTGAGAATTCTTTTTTTTTCTGATTTCTTGGATGTATATGGTTTACTAAAAAAGAAAGTTTTAAGATTTAAGCCTTTGAAAATGATCTTAATCCCCATTTGAGTTATACTATAAATAAAATGACCATAAGCAATCTGTGAGTGTGAAATATTCAAATACTTCATAGCTTTTCTGTTTTGAGGGAGATGATAAGAGATATTTGAAAAACAGTTTATAAACAGGATAATATATATTTATATACTTGCACATATATTTTATTTTAATTTTGATTTTCGATCTTTGATATTTGAATCATATTTTTGAAACTTGTTTTGCTTTAACATTGTCGATTGTTTTATCTCAATGTTACTTATTTACTCAGAACTTTGCTTCCTCTAACAGTGCAGCCTAAAACTGCATACTATTTCCTAGAGTCACAAATATTTGTCTATCAGTCATTTTAAGAGTCCTGTAATTTTGGAAAAAAAAATAGTTTTTATGATCATTGATACCTCAATGGGTTTGATATGTGCTCATTTTGCATTGTATGAAGGCACATTATCTATAAGGCACATGACCTGGTGCATTTTGTCTTTCAACATGTAATGCACCACATGACATATAATAAAATCTCAATTAAGTTTGTAGAAATCAAAAATAAGGCTGTGAATACAAACTCACATGAAAACAGAATAAGATCACAGCTCCTTAATCTGATATGCAAAATCTGTCACAAGTTCATTTCTACAGAAAAGCTATATGCTTTTCTTCAAATTATAATATTTTTGTGACAATCTCCTATTTTAACATATTCATTTTTTCTCTGAATTTGTACATTTTCAAGACTAAGATTATGCTCTCCTGAAAGAAACCTACATGTGGATTGTATTACAAGCTTTTAATAAATATACATATTTTTAATTCCATTTGACTTTCACATGTTAGAAAAGTGTTGATTTTGCTTAAATCTTTGAGAACTGCCCTTTCTGGAGCAATTTAGACAAAAAACATCAGAAAAAACATATTAAACACTAAATGATTCAGACATTTACTCTGTTAGCCACAAGAATGTGTTTGGTATACTCTTTCAGTTATTTAGTTCTACTCAGAGCACAAAGAAAGGAAATGATGATAATTAACAGATCATATAAGACCTTCTGATTATTAAATTGATGTCTCAGTTGCTTCATCATAATACAAGTTTATTCATAGTAACTTCTACTTGTTAGCCAGTTTTACACACTTAAAAAGGATAAACTATCATCACAATAATTTATTCATCCCCATAGTCACAATTAGTTATGCTGATGGGAGAAAGAAATATTTCTACGTTTAAAACCTCAGAATTCTCTTCATTAATGTTTATTTCTCATCAGAGGAAATAAATCTTAAAATAGTAAGTAAACAGATAAATGGTGTTTTGTTAGTTGAACCAAAAATTTACTTCCAAATTCTAACTGATCATAGTTGAGGGTTGAGTCAGTAATACTTTATTCTACATTTAAGTTGATGGAGACAAAAAAAAAAATCTTTCCACATTCAAGTAATTAATATATGACTTACTTGAATTTGCACAATATGCAGGCACTGCATATTTCACCTAAATACTCTTTTTGTAATGCTGCTACTTTGTAAAACTGTATTTTAACCACTTTCTCAATAAATTCTTGAAATGAGCAGATGTCTAAAAAATACTGTCTGTCCTGCTTAGAGAAATGAAAATAAAGTGGTAAAGAAAAACAATAACCACCTGAACCTTGCTTGACAGAGTGACTGCAATATGAAAACCAAGAATTGCTAGTAAACTTTGGGGGGGGAGGGGGCGGGGAAGATCTTCTCTGCAAGTAAAAACAAAAAAGAAACAAAATAAACATTTCTAAATTGAATAAAAATGAATATACATAGAAGTATGAAAATATAGATATGCATACACAAGCAGGCACATACAAATGCAAAATACCCAGTGTAGAGTTCCTAACCGGAAACAGCTTCTCTTGCTGTTTTTCATTCACAAAGGATACTAGCCTAGAGAATCATATTTTAAGGATGAGTAATTCAGAAAGTGGAAAAAGTAAGTCTTAGAACTTCCATTAGAATGTTTTAGATTAGCAAATAGAATACATATTTGCATATTTTATTCAGAAGGGAGTTTTCTGAGTAAGCAAATATTTTATTAGTAAGTAATCTTCAGATTGTAACTAAACCATATACAAGCAATCTATGTGAAATAATTTTTATAAATTCATAATGTGTTTGGTATTTTATCGTGGTGCATTTTGTACAATTGATGAACCTACATTGACCCATCAAAATCACTCAAAGTTCACAGTTTGCATTAGGGTTCACTCTCAGTGTTGTACATTTTATAGGTTTAGGCAAATTTATAATGGCATGTTATCTATCATCATAGCATCAAGCAAAATATTTTCTCTGTCCTAAAATCCTCTGTTCTGTATGAATTCATCCTTCACCCACCCCCTGCTGTTATAAACATCCCTGTGCAGGTTTTTCAACTCCTTTGAGTAAACACTAAGGGGGTGTGATTGCTGGATTGTACGGTAAGAGTTTGTTTAATTTTGAGAGAAAATGCCAAATGGTCTTCCAAAATGGCTTTACTATTTTGCATTCCCACCAGTAATGAATGAGAGTTCCTGTTGATTCACATCTTCACCAGCATTTGGTGGATTCAGTGTTCTGGATTTTGACCATTCTAATAAGTGTGTAGTGGTATCTCACTGTTGTTTTAAATTACATTTCCTTGATGACATGCGACACAGAGCATCTCTTCATGTTTTTTCATATGCTTTTTGCCATCAGTATATCTTCTTACTCCAGATGTCTGTTAAGTTATTTGACCCATTTTGTAATTGGGATGTTTGTTTTCTTATTAAGAGTTCTTTGTATATTTTGGATATATGTTTTATATCATATAGGTCTTTTGCAAATATTTTTCCCAGTCTATGGCTTGTCTTTTCATTATCTCAACATTATTTTTTTGCAGAACAGAAAGTTTTAATTTTAATGAAGTACTGTTTATAAATTCTTTCTTTACTAGATTGTATCTTTGGTATTGTTTCTAAAAAGTCATCACCAAATCCAAAGTCATTTTCTCTTTGTGTTACAAGATCGATTTTCTCCTATGTTACACCTTAGAAGTTTTATAGTTTTGTGTTCTACATTTAAATTTAGGATCCATCTTGAGTTCACTTCCTGTGAAATGTATAAGGTGTGTCTTGATTCTTTTTGTGTGTGTGTATGTGCATGTCTAGTTGTTCCAGCACCATTTGTTGAAAAGATTGTCTTTTCTCCATTGTGCTGCTTTTGCTCCTTTGTCAAAGATAAGTTCAGTATATTTATGTAGGTCTGTTTTTGAGTTCTCTATTCTGTTCCATTGATCTATTTGTTAATTCTTTCACCAATACCACATCATCTTGATTACTGTAGCTGTATAGTAAGTCTTGAAGTTGTGTAGTGTCAATCCTCCAACTTTGTTCTTATCTTCCAATATGATGTTGGCTATTCTAGTCTTCTGTTTCTCTGTATAAACTTCAGAGTTTGTCAATATTGACAAAATAACTTTCAGGTATTTTTAATGAAATTTCATTGAATCTATAGATCTATTTGGGAGAAACGACATCTTGAAAACACTGAGTCTTCCTGTCTAAAATATGAAATATCTTTCTATTTATTTACTTCATTTTGAATTCCTTTCATCAGAATATTTTAGTTTTTCTCATATAGATCTTGTACATTTTTTTTAGATTTATACCTAAGTATTTCATTTTTGAGAGTTGAATGTAAATGGTATTATTTGTTTTGATTTTAAATTCCTCTTATCTATTTCCAGCATATAGAACAGAAATTGGCTTTTTTATTGTAACCTTGTATTCTGAAACCTTTCTATAAATGCTTATTAATTCCAAGACTTGTTTTCTATTTGTTTTGTTGTTGTTTAATTTTCCTTTTTTTTTTGCTCAATTCTGTCAGATATTCTACATAAACAAACATGCCATCTGTGAACAAAGAGTTGTATTTTTTCTTTCCAATACGTAAACTTTTTATTTCCTTTATTTTTTCATTATCTAGGACTTCCAGTGTGATGCTGAACAGCAGTAGTGGGAATGAACCTTCCTTCTTTGTTCCTGATCTTATTGAGAAAGTTTTGAATTTTTCACCATTAAAAATGAGTTTATTTTAGGTATTTTGTAGATATTCTTTATCAGATTAAGTTCTCCTTTTATTCTTAGTTTGCTGAGATTTTTATGATGAATGGATGTTGAATTTTGTCAGATGATTTTTCTGCATGTATCAGTATGAACGTGTGATTTTTCTTTTTTATCCTGGTAATGTTATGTCCCACATTAACTGATTTTCAAATAAATATTGAGCCAACCCTGCATACTTGGGATGAATCCTGATTGGTCATGCAAATAGTTATTTTATACATTGTTGGATTTGCTATGTAAATATTTTGTAGAGAATGTCTGCATCTATTGTTAAGAGAGATATTGGCCTGCAGT
Source organism: Galeopterus variegatus (assembly GCF_000696425.1). Classification (NCBI taxonomy): domain Eukaryota; kingdom Metazoa; phylum Chordata; class Mammalia; order Dermoptera; family Cynocephalidae; genus Galeopterus; species Galeopterus variegatus. The sequence continues at coordinate 7,273 of NW_007734955.1, forward strand.
TTGCTTTTCTTTAATGTCTCTATTTTTGGTATGAGGGTAATGCTGGCCTTATAGAATGAGTTAGGGAGTAATCACTCTGCTTCTTTCCTCAGTAAAAAAAATGTAGAGAATTAATAAAATTTCTTCCTTAAATATTTTTTAGAATTAACAATAAACCTCTCTGGGCCTGGTGCTAATGTTTTGGCAGGTTATTAATTATTATTCAATTTATTTAATAGATAGAGTCCTATTGAGATTGTATATTTCTTCCTGTGTAAGTTTTGATAGGTTGTATTTTTCAAGAAATTGGTTCATTTTACTTAGGTTATAAATTTCTGTGTCTGTAATTGTTCATAGCTTTCTTTTATTATCCTTTTAATGTCCATCAGATCTATAGTGATATTCCCCCTTTCATTTTTGATGTTAGAAATCTATGTTCTATCTTTTTGTTTCTTAACCTGCTAAAAGTTTATAAATTTTATTGATTTTTTTTAAGAACTAGCTTTTAGTTTTATTGATTTTCTCTACTGATTTCTTATTTTCAATTGTATTGATTTCTGCGCTAATTCTTATTATGTCTTTTCTTCTGTTTACTTTGGAATTAATTTGCTCTTCTTTTTCTAGGTGAAAACTTACATGACTGCTTTTAGATATTTCTTCCTTTCATTTTTTTTTTTTCTTACTGAAACATAATTGACTATACATATTCATGTTCCTTAAATATTTTTTAGAATTAACAATAAACCTCTCTGGGCCTGGTGCTAATGTTTTGGCAGGTTATTAATTATTATTCAATTTATTTAATAGATAGAGTCCTATTGAGATTGTATATTTCTTCCTGTGTAAGTTTTGATAGGTTGTATTTTTCAAGAAATTGGTTCATTTTACTTAGGTTATAAATTTGTGGGTCTGTAATTGTTCATAGCTTTCTTTTATTATCCTTTTAATGTCCATAAGATCTATAGTGATGTTCCCCCTTTCATTTTTGATGTTAGAAATCTATGTTCTATCTTTTTGTTTCTTAACCTGCTAAAAGTTTATAAATTTTATTGATTTTTTTTAAGAACTAGCTTTTAGTTTTATTGATTTTCTCTACTGATTTCTTATTTTCAATTGTATTGATTTCTGCGCTAATTCTTATTATGTCTTTTCTTCTGTTTACTTTGGAATTAATTTGCTCTTCTTTTTCTAGGTGAAAACTTACATGACTGCTTTTAGATATTTCTTCCTTTCATTTTTTTTTTTTCTTACTGAAACATAATTGACTATACATATTCATGGGGTACAGAGTTGACTATCAATGCCTGTATATAATATGTTAGGGTCAAATCAGGATAATTAGCATATATTCATCATTACAAAACAATTGTTCTTTGTGTCCAGTAAACAATTCCTGCTAACCCACTTCCATCTTCCCCTTTTCCTCTTCCTGTAACATAGTTCTGTTCTCTCACTCTGAAAGTTCAATATATTGTTATGATTGTCCTTCCTTCCTTCCTTCCTTCCTTCCTTCCTTCCTTCCTTCCTTCCTTCCTTCCTTCCTTCGCTCTCACTGATGAGTGAGAACATGTGGTATTTTTCTTTCTGTGCCTGGTTTATTTCACTTGACATAATTTTATGTTTCTTTATTATTATTATTATTATTTTGAGCTCCTTTTTATTTTATCTGCCTCTCCTTGTATTTGATATAGTTTTCACTTACATATGTTAATCATCATGACTAATGTACAAGTATATATGTATCACTGACATGTTCATAGTGAATAAAATATAATTATGGTACTCAGAGACTGTAGCAACTAGATGAAAATAATAGGCCTTAAACAATTATACAATAAATAGGTGATAAGTTTTTAAACTATTCTTTTTAAAAACAGATGTTGGAACTGTAAGAAATCAGTCTAAGAAGAGTTGGAGTAGTCTTTTCTTTTTTTAAAAATTTTCTTTTCTTTTTTTCTTTTTTCTTTTTCTTTTTTTATTGGTTATGGATATTTATGAGATACAAAGCTGGTTGTCATCCCTTGTGCCCAAGATGTGATGGCCATATATATACTAGCAGCATACCCATTACCACAAATTGCAATCATACCCCATGTCTCCCACCCACCCAATTATCCCCTCAATTATCCCTGACCTCCCTCCCCATCCCCTTTTCCCCCACTCCACTTTATATCCCTAGGTATGTTCTCTCCCTCTGCAAGTCTGACATACCACTGTGGTTTTTCCTTCCTTCTTTCTTTTGCTCTTAGCTCCCACTTATGAGTGAGCACATGAGGTATTTATCCCTCTGTGCTTTGCTTATTTCACTCAACATAAGTTTCTCCAAGCTCATTCATGTTGTTGCAAATGGGAGAATTTCATTCTTTTTATGTCAGACCTATTATTCCATGGTGTATATATACCACAGTTTCCCTATGCAATAATCCATCAGTGGACATTTAGATTGGTTCCGTATCTTGGCTATTGTAAACAAAGCTAGGATGAACATGGAAGTGCAGGTGTCCCTTCAACATGATGATTTCCATTCCTTTGTGTCTATCCCCAGAAGCAGGATTGCTGGATCATATGGAAGATCTATCCGTTGTTTGAGAAACTTCCATATTGTTTCTATAGTGGTTGTACAAATTTACAGTCCCACCAACAGTGTAGGAACATTCCCTTCTCTCCACATCCTGGCCGGTATTTGCTATTCACGGTCTTTTTGATTATAGCCAGTCTAACTGGGGTGAGATGATATCTCAATGCAGTTTTAATTTGCATTTCCCTGATGAGTAGTGATGCTGAGCATTTTTTCAAGTGCCTGTTGGCCATTTGTATGTCTTCCTTTGAAAAATGTCTATTCAGTTCCTTTTCCCATTTTTTAACTGGGTTATTTGTTTTTTTCTATGTGTAATTGCTTGAGTTTTTTGTATGTTATGGATATCAATCACTTGTCAGATGCATAGTTAGCAAAGTATTTCTCCCATTCTTTAGGTTGTCATTTCACTCTGTTGATTGTTTCCTTTGCTGAGCAGAAGATGTTTAGTTTGATATAGTTCCATTTGTTTATTTTATCTCTTGTTGCCCGTTGCTTTAGAGCTCATGTTCATAAAGTCTTTGCCTGGACCTAGTTCTTGAANCTTATTGAGAAAGTTTTGAATTTTTCACCATTAAAAATGAGTTTATTTTAGGTATTTTGTAAATATTCTTTATCAGATTAAGTTCTCCTTTTATTCTTAGTTTGCTGAGATTTTTATGATGAATGGATGTTGAATTTTGTCAGATGATTTTTCTGCATGTATCAGTATGAACGTGTGATTTTTCTTTTTTATCCTGGTAATGTTATGTCCCACATTAACTGATTTTCAAATAAATATTGAGCCAACCCTGCTTACTTGGGATGAATCCCGATTGGTCATGCAAATAATTATTTTATACATTGTTGGATTTGCTATGTAAATATTTTGTAGAGAATTTCTGCATCTATTGTTAAGAGAGATATTGGCCTGCAGTTTGCTTTTCTTTAATGTTTCTATTTTTGGTATGAGGGTAATGCTGGCCTTATAGAATGAGTTAGGGAGTAATCACTCTGCTTCTTTCCTCAGTAAAAAAAATGTAGAGAATTAATAAAATTTCTTCCTTAAATATTTTTTAGAATTAACAATAAACCTCTCTGGGCCTGGTGCTAATGTTTTGGCAGGTTATTAATTATTATTCAATTTATTTAATAGATAGAGTCCTATTGAGATTGTATATTTCTTCCTGTGTAAGTTTTGATAGGTTGTATTTTTCAAGAAATTGGTTCATTTTACTTAGGTTATAAATTTGTGGGTCTGTAATTGTTCATAGCTTTCTTTTATTATCCTTTTAATGTCCATAAGATCTATAGTGATGCTGCATTTTGTTTCCCTGTAACTGCACCCTGTTAATATGGTCATCAGTTACCTTTACATCATCAACAAATTCACAGCCTCCTGATGTGTGATGAGATCACCGTGTACTGCACATGCTTAGCATGGAATGATGCTGTTCTCTTTTATTTCCTGGACCCAGAAAAAGAATGACTCAATCGGGAAGGAATTCTACTTTGGGTATTGCTAGACTATGCTTCAGGGATTTTCCCAGCAGAAGAGAACAATGGAGTGTTGGCTCATGAATGCGGCATTCACCTGCGTTATTTCCTATAAATACCAGGCTGGGCCCTGTGAAATGGGCTGGCTGATGGTGTAACAGCTGTAGGACCAGCTTCTCCACTGTGAGTCTATATAGTTTAGTGCTCGGAAGTCAGAGGAAGCCCATTAGACTTAAATAACCCATCAAACTTGAATTCTAATCATTTTTCTCTGGTGGTAAACTTTGAGATCCAGAAACCCTTGTATATGTATTTGCGTTTTTGAGAAAGATAACAGTTTGCATTTAAGTAAAAAGAGTAGGGTGATTTCTCTCATCTCCATATATATTTATATTTCAGAATTTACCTTCCAGTAAAAATATATTTGGGGAACTAAGGTCAAGATTATTTATTATATTGTAATGACATCTTCTAAGATGTCTCAACCTCCTTTAGTCTTTTTTTAATGTATTTTTCTTTCTGCTTCTGTTTTAATTGACACATAGTTGATTATACATTTCTGTGGGGTACAGAGTTGACTATCAATGCCTGTATATAATATGTTAGGGTCAAATCAGGATAATTAGCATATATTCATCATTACAAAACAATTGTTCTTTGTGTCCAGTAAACAATTCCTGCTAACCCACTTCCATCTTCCCCTTTTCCTCTTCCTGTAACATAGTTCTGTTCTCTCACTCTGAAAGTTCAATATATTGTTATGATTGTCCTTCCTTCCTTCCTTCCTTCCTTCCTTCCTTCCTTCCTTCCTTCCTTCCTTCCTTCCTTCGCTCTCACTGATGAGTGAGAACATGTGGTATTTTTCTTTCTGTGCCTGGTTTATTTCACTTGACATAATTTTATGTTTCTTTATTATTATTATTATTATTTTGAGCTCCTTTTTATTTTATCTGCCTCTCCTTGTATTTGATATAGTTTTCACTTACATATGTTAATCATCATGACTAATGTACAAGTATATATGTATCACTGACATGTTCATAGTGAATAAAATATAATTATGGTACTCAGAGACTGTAGCAACTAGATGAAAATAATAGGCCTTAAACAATTATACAATAAATAGGTGATAAGTTTTTAAACTATTCTTTTTAAAAACAGATGTTGGAAATGTAAGAAATCAGTCTAAGAAGAGTTGGAGTAGTCTTTTCTTTTTTTAAAAATTTTCTTCTCTTTTTTTCTTTTTTCTTTTTCTTTTTTTATTGGTTATGGATATTCATGAGATACAAAGCTGGTTGTCATCCCTCGTGCCCAAGATGTGATGGCCATATATATACTAGCAGCATACCCATTACCACAAATTGCAATTATACCCCATGTCTCCCACCCACCCAATTATCCCCTCAATTATCCCTGACCTCCCTCCCCGTCCCCTTTTCCCCCACTCCACTTTATATCCCTAGGTATGCTCTTTCCCTCTGCAAGTCTGACATACCACTGTGGTTTTTCCTTCCTTCTTTCTTTTGCTCTTAGCTCCCACTTATGAGCAAGCACATGAGGTATTTATCCTTCTGTGCTTTGCTTATTTCACTCAACATATGTTTCTCCAAGCTCATTCATGTTGTTGCAAATGGGAGAATTTCATTCTTTTTATGTCAGACCTAGTATTCCATGGTGTATATATACCACAGTTTCCCTATGCAATAATCCATCAGTGGACATTTAGATTGGTTCCGTATCTTGGTTATTGTAAACAAAGCTAGGATGAACATGGGAGTGCAGGTGTCCCTTCAACATGATGATTTCCATTCCTTTGTGTCTATCCCCAGAAGCAGGATTGCTGGATCATATGGAAGATCTATCCGTTGTTTGAGAAACTTCCATATTGTTTCTATAGTGGTTGTACAAATTTACAGTCCCACCAACAGTGTAGGAACATTCCCTTCTCTCCACATCCTGGCCGGTATTTGCTATTCACAGTCTTTTTGATTATAGCCAGTCTAACTGGGGTGAGATGATATCTCAATGCAGTTTTAATTTGCATTTCCCTGATGAGTAGTGATGCTGAGCATTTTTTCAAGTGCCTGTTGGCCATTTGTATGTCTTCCTTTGAAAAATGTCTATTCAGTTCCTTTTCCCATTTTTTAACTGGGTTATTTGTTTTTTTTCTATGTGTAATTGCTTGAGTTTTTTTGTATGTTATGGATATCAATCACTTGTCAGATGCATAGTTAGCAAAATATTTCTCCCATTCTTTAGGTTGTCATTTCACTCTGTTGATTGTTTCCTTTGCTGAGCAGAAGATGTTTAATTTGATATAGTCACATTTGTTTATTTTATCTTTTGTTGCCCGTTGCTTTAGAGCTCATGTTCATAAAGTCTTTGCCTGGACCTAGTTCTTGAA
>NW_007734955.1:14102-14648 GCF_000696425.1 Galeopterus variegatus
GGAATCATTTTGAATGAGTAGGTTGCTTTGGGGAATATGGATATTTTCACAATATGTATCTGATGCTATAAATTTCCCTGTTAGCACTGCTTTTGAACAAAGTTTGATAAGTTGTGTTTTTATTTTCATTTAGCTTATAATATTTTTGACTTATCTTGTGATTTCTTCTTTGACCTATGTGTTATTTAGAAGTATGTTGCTTAATCTCCAAATATTTTAGAATTCCTCAGCTATCTTTCTGTTACTGCTTTTGACTTTAGTTCTGTCGTGATTTCAGAGGAGTTATTGTATGATTCCTAGTCTTCTACATTTTTTAAGGTGTGTTTTATGACCAAGATAATGTTTGCTTTTTTAAAAATTACATTATGTTTTCAAATAAGCTGGGAGGTTAACTCTGTGCTATAAGTAAATTGTTTACCTTTTTTCTGCTGATGATATTTAAGAAAAATATGGATTAACTTTAACTTAAAAAACACACTCAACATGCAAATTCTGTAAAAAATAAAACCTCCATGTTACCACTGTGAAATGTATCTAAAAATATTC
>NW_007734955.1:15397-15859 GCF_000696425.1 Galeopterus variegatus
TTTTTTTTTTGTCCTATTAAAAGAAGTTGAATACTTTAAATTGTTTTTGGAAACTGAAGATCCCTGGCAAATTAGGCCATTTTAGCAAATTTTTTCTCTATTTTCTCATCTCCATTTCTACGGAAAGTGATGCTGGATGATGTTGAACTTTGCTTTTTGGTTTTTGTTAACCAATGGAACATGAGTGGGAGAGGCAGTGTGTCCATTTCAAGACTTAGCACTTAAAAGGCATTGTAAGTTTTCACATATCTGTCTGGGATCTACTGACTTCTACCATTATGACTATGTTTTCAATACTGCTTGTTCTTATTTCTTGGATTTGTCCCTGAATTTGTGTCTTAGAGGTCTCATTTGTCATTCCCTCTGAGAAACAGGCACCTGAAAGATTATTCCAAGGAAGCAAATAAAATAATAAAATACTTTGAATGAAGAATTGAATTAATCACAGAATTCTACCAAACA
>NW_007734955.1:16206-17247 GCF_000696425.1 Galeopterus variegatus
AAAAAAGGACACTACAGACCAATATCTCTAATGAACACAGACATAAATATCCACAAGAAAATACTAGCAAACTAAATCCAAAAACACATTTAAAAGATCATGCACTGTATCAAGTGGGACTCATCCCAGGGTTGTAAGAATGGTTCAACATACACAAATCTATACATGTAAAACATCACATCAATAGAATGACGGGGAAAAAAGATCATTTCAATAGATGCAGAAAAGGCATTTGATAAAACCCAACACCACTTCATGATAAAAATGCTCAACAAATTAGGTATAGAAGAAATGTATCTCAACACAATGAAAATGAAATATGACAAACCCAGTCAATATCATACTGAATGAACAACAATGAGGCTTTTCCTCTAAGATCTGGAACAAGACAAACGTGCCCACTTTCTCCACTCTTATTCAACATAGTACTAGAATTTATAGCCAGTGCAATAAGGCAAGAGAAAGCAATAAAGGGTGTTCAAATTGGGAAGGAGGAAGTCAAACTATCCCTATCTGCATATGATGTGAAAACCCTAAGGACTTCTCCAATAAATTACTAGAACTAATAAAGGAATTTAATTGGCTGGCAGAATAAGAAAATCAACACACACAAAAATAACAGCATTCCTATACCCTAATATTTCAATAGCTGAAGAAGAAATGAAGAAAGTAATCCCAGTCTATCAAAATAGCAACCAAAAAAATAAAATACCTAAAATTAAATTTAACCAAGGAGGTGAAAGACATCTATAACAACAACAACAACAAAAAAAAACTATAAAATATTGGTGAGAAAAATTGAAGAGGACACAAATAAATGAAACAATATCCCATAGTCACAGGGTGTAAGAATTAACAGCCTCAAAATGTCCATATTACTCAAAGTAATCTACACATTCAATGCAATCCCTGTCAAAATACCAATGACATTTTTCACAAAAATACAAATACTGATCTTAAAATTTGTATGAAATCTCAAAAGACCCTGTATAGATAAAATAATCCTGAACATAATGACCAAAGTTGGAGGCATCACACTTC
>NW_007734955.1:17914-19476 GCF_000696425.1 Galeopterus variegatus
AGGTACTGGCCTAAAAGCAGACAAACGGACCAATGGAATAGAATACAGAGCCCTGAAATAAACTGACACATTTATAGTCAATTGATTTTTGACAAAGGTACCAAAATTATAAAATGTGGAAAGGACAGCCTCTTCAAAAAATCGTGCTTGCAAAACTAGATATCCACATGCAGAAGACTGAAACTAGAGCCCTATCTGTCATCATACACAAAAATCAACTCAAAATGGATCAAAGATATAAATTTAAGACCCTAAACTATGAAACTACTTTAAGAAAACATAGAGAAAATGCCACATGACATGGGAGTAGACAGCATTTTTTTTAGCAAGAGTACAAAGGCACAGGCAGCTAAGGAAAAAAATACAAATGGCACTGCATCAAAATAAAACTCTGCACAGAAAGGGACACTGTCAACAAAGTGAGGAGACAACCCGTAGCATGGGAGAAAGTGTTTGGTATATATATACAATAGAATACTATTCAGCTGTAAAATATATGTATATATCCTATTGTTTGCAACAACATGGATGCAACCACATGGATTCAACTGGAAATCATCATGTTAATTGAAGTAAGTCAGGGAAAAACTGAATACGGCATGATCTCACACATATGTGGAATCTAAAAAAACATGGTTCTCAGAGAGAGTAGAATAACACTTACCAGAATTCTGTAGGAGTGGGTACAATTGAAAAGTGTTGGACTAATGGGTACAAAACTGTGCTATTTACCCCAAGTGAATCACTGTGCAGTATATACATATATTGAAACAACCTACTGCACTCCACAAATACATATAAATAAATGCTTAAATATTTTAAATAAATAAAATGGCAAAAAATAATAAAATAAGGTGACATATATCACTTTCTCTTATATTTTCTTATTTCCAAAAGCATATCACGTGATCAAATCTAATTCTAAAGGGATGGAGAAATGTGATTTTGACTGCAAAGGTCAGGCCATTTGATCCTTTTGTATGTGTGAGAGGAAGAATATTGTTTCTGGTTTACTCATTACAACCTTGTGATCACAGACATTTTTACGTGGGAAACTGTAAAATAATTATATATAAATTTTATAAATTTCTCTTTGATTATACTACCCTCCTAAATACATTGAAAATTGAAAAAAACATGAGAAAATGTTAGTTTATTAAAAAACACTTGAAGGAGGGGCAAGGTGTCAGACTAAAGTAGACTGGAACTTGTCTGCCCTATAAAGAGACCTATATAATGAGTAAACAACTACATCTCAAGAGGAGTGCCTGAGGAACCATGCTGGAGAGCACCAGGGGAGTGTTAAAACCCCTCTGGAGCTTGGAAGACCAGGATGCCAACATAGAAAATGAAGCAAGCCACACTTCCTCCACTGCACCATTTCCCCCACCAGGATCAGCTCTGAGTCAGGGGAGAATTTTTCTTAGGGAGAAAAGGTAAGCTGGAGATCAACAGCAGTAGCCATAGCTCACAGACAACAACAGTCTTTACTACGAGAGTCCCCCAGTCCCCACAGGGACTGTTTAGAAATCTTTCAGGAGTTCGTATGACTATAGGAGCCA
>NW_007734955.1:20180-21236 GCF_000696425.1 Galeopterus variegatus
CCCCAGTCCCCACAGGGACTGTTTAGAAATCTTTCAGGAGTTCGTATGACTATAGGAGCCATGTAGTTCCTCCCCAACACGTGCATCCAAAGTTGGAGTAGCAAGATGCCATGTTGAAACCAGACCCATTGCTGGAGTACCTCCGGCCTTGGAGACCAATAGCCACAGCCTCTCCCTATCCTTGAGGCCCTACCATTTTTCACCCCACTGCTGGTGTGCCTACAGCTCTGTGCCCCAACATCACAGAGTCTGGGCCAAACAGAACAACCAGGACCCAAGAGAAACCTCCTCAGACCAGGCCAGCATCCTCCCTAGGTGCACAACCAAGTCAGGCCCTGTCAGCCACTTCAGAAGTGGCCCTGACCTTTGAGATTTGCCCAGAGCCTGTGTGCACCAAAGACCAGTCCTGCCAGTCACTCCAGAGCTAGCTTCATTCTTCTGGACCCACCACCAGGTAGCAGTCCAGTGCTCCCTGGCTGTGTACACCCACACCCAGGCTAGTCTGTTTTTCCAGAGGTGGCCTACCCATTGGGAACCATGGCCACATAGTAGAACAATGATATATGCCCACAGGCTCCAACGCCTGGCCCTGTCACCAGCACAGATGTCATCCCAGCCCTATGGGAACTGCCCCTGCCCCCATAGTAGGGTGGCCCTTCATGCCTGCTTGTGTCTATGCTTGTTCCTGACAGCTTTACCCCCAAGAACCACTGCCAGACAGCAGGCTAGCCCTTTGAACTTGTGTAAGGCCCTGGCAGAGGCCTTAGTGGTGGCCTCACCCACAAGAGACACTGATACACAGTTGGCTGGCCTGCTTTGCCCAAACATACCTGGCATAAAAACCAGTCAAGCACCCTCGACCACATCAAAACCACACTATCACCAACAGAAAACATCAGAACCCAGGCAACACAGGCAATCAAAGTCATAGACGAAGAGTACAGCTGAAGAAATGGCATGGAGACCATGTAGCTATGCTCATCCAGAACTAAACTCAACACAACTCACTTAACCAACACACTAGAACCCATCTTCTGGAAAAAAATCTACCTCTGT
>NW_007734955.1:22616-23746 GCF_000696425.1 Galeopterus variegatus
AAATAATTAATAAAAGAATAAAAAAGCTTATAGGACATATGGGACACTGTTGAACAATATTTGCATTATGGAAGTGCCAGGAGGAGAATAAATGGGGGAAAGATAGAACTTATTTAATGAAATAATAGCTGAAAATTCCCAAGTCTTGGAAAAAATACAAAAATCAAAATCCAGCATCACAAAGAACCCCAAATTGACTCAACCTTAAAAGATCCTTACTGAGGTACATTGTGGTCAAAGACAAAGAAAGAATTCTAAAAATTGGAGAAGAAAGGTGTCAAATCACATATAAAGGAATCCCCATAGACTAACAGCAAATTTTCCAGCATAGACATTACAAGCCAGGAGAGAATGGAATGGTATATTCAGAGTGCTGAAAGAATAAAACTGCCTGCCAAGAATTCTATATCCAGCAATGCTATTCTTCATAAATGAAAATAATTAAAGTCTTTCTCAGATAATCAAAAACTAAAGGAAGTCATTACCACTAGAAAGACCTTACAAGAAATGCTTAGAGGAATCCTACATCTAGAACAATGACAACCATCATGAAAACACATGAGAGTATAAAACTGGCTGGTAGAGCAGATACACAACTTAGAAAAAGAAAAAAAACCTTATTAATACAGAAAACCACCAAACCACAAATATAAACAATAAGAGAGGAAGATAGAAACAAAAGATATACATATAAAAAAAAANATAGACTAGGTGAATGGATAAAATTAAATTAAAGTTAAAAATGACCCATCTAGATGCAGCCTGCAAGAAACTCACCTTATCTATATAGACATTCATAGACTGAAAGTGAAGGAATGAAAAAAATAAATAAATTCCATGCAAACAAATACCAGAAGCAAGCAGTGGTAACTACACTTATATCAGATAGAACAGACTTTAAACCACAAACTGTATAAAGAGATGAAGGAGGGAATTATATAACAATACAGAAATCTATACAGGAAGAGAATATAACAATTATAAATATATATGCACCCAGCACTGGAGCACTCAGATATATAAAGCAAATATTATCAGATCTAAAGTGGGAGACAGACACCAACCCAATAATAATTGGAGTTTCAACATCCCACTGTCAGCATTTGACAGATGATTCAGAAAGAAAATTT
>NW_007734955.1:24280-24719 GCF_000696425.1 Galeopterus variegatus
AGAGAGAGAGAGAGAGAGAGAGAGAGAGAGAGAGAGAGAGAGAGAGAGACTGGAAAACTAGGAGACCCAGAGAGGCAGGCAGACAGAACATTAGTAGTATAATCTTACAAAACTAATCCAGTGTGGTGTCTCTTTTTGCATATGGCAAAGGTATTTGGAAAGGTGATAGGAGCTGTTGCTCCAGGTTGGTTAGGGTTATTCTAAAAGAAAGGCAAAGAACTGACCCAAGGGAAAGTTGAAAAATTCCAGTTTTTTGTTTGTTTGTTTTTCCAATGGAGTTTTTCAGTATGGCCACACACCTGCATTTAGTTAATTGCTATTTAGGCAAGGCATGGAAATTTTAACTTTTAAACATAACTATATCTGAGATGATAGATAGATATTGGATGTATATACACAGAGTAATGTGCAGAAAATGGTACAAGTAGATTTCTTGCAC
>NW_007734955.1:25253-28657 GCF_000696425.1 Galeopterus variegatus
GATATTGGATGTATATACACAGAGTAATGTGCAGAAAATGGTACAAGTAGATTTCTTGCACCTGCAATTAAAAGCTGTGGAAAGTTTGAATGTACTCACTTTGTAACCAAAGACAACTTCACCAAATAGAAAGGGAAACATACTGAAAGAGCAAGAACTTGTATGGAATCTTTTCAAGTCTGGATTTCCCAAATGTCTTAACTACTCAGTTCCCTAGAGCAATTTTTTCCCCCTGCAATAGCAAATAAAGGCATTGAGGGAAACAAACAAACAAAAGTAGAAAATAAATATTTTAAAATGATTTTTAAAAAGAAAGAAAAAAAAGGAACATCAGATTTGAACTGCACCATAGACCATATGGACCTAACAGACATTTACAGAACATTTCATTTGACAACTTCCGAATAAACATTATTTTCATTAGCACACAAGGAATTCTCCAGGATTAATCATATATTAGGCCACAAAAAAAGTCTCTACAAGTTTGAAAAATCTAAATCATATCAAGTATATTATGTGACCACAATGGAATAAAACTAGAAATCAGTAACAAAAGGAACTTTTGAAACTATAAAAATGCATGGAAATTAAACAACATTGAATGACCAATGGGTCAAAAAAGAGATTAAAAAGAAAATTAAAAAATATTCTTGAAACATTGAAGACAGAAACACAACATACTAAGCCAAGGCAATAGTAAAAGGAAGGTTTACATCAGTAAACTCCTATAACAATACAATAGAAAGATTTCAAATACACAACCTATTGATGCACCTTGAGGAACTAGTAAAGGAAGAACAAACCACACCCACAATAAGTAGAAGAAAAGAAATAATAAAAGTCAGAACAGAAATAAATGAAATCAATAGTAAAATATAACACAAAAGAATGACTGAGCAAAAAGTTGTTTATGCAAAGAGATAAACAAATTAACACACCATTGGCTATATTAACCAAGAAAAAAAGAGAAATGTCCCAAGAAATAAAATCAGAACGCAAAAGGATACATTACAACTGATACCTAAGAAATACAAATGATTACTAGAGATTATTATGAACAACTACATGCCAATTAATTAAAACCCTAGAGAAAATGGATAAATTCCTGGTCACCTATCACCTGCCAAAATTGAACCAAGAAGAAACAGAAAACCTGAACAGAACAACAAGTAACAAGATAGATTAAATCAGTAATAAAAAATTTCTCAGCAAAGAAAAAAGCCCAGAACAAGATGACTACTGCTAAATTCTACCACTGCAGTGTAATAAATAAATAAATAGTCTTCCATCAGAATTATTATCTACTGTTCTCCCATTTTTTTCTTCTGTAACATATACTATGTTACACAAAATAAATATTAATATAGTGAATCTAATATATGTACTTTCAGTATATCCAATATGATTATATCTGAAAATTATAGGCCTAAAGAAGAATTACTAAAATTTCTAGGGTGAAATATTGTAATTATATGAGGCTTGATTTATACTTTGAGGCTTATTTCTTAATGTCACTATGTAAAATATCCTTAAACTTTTACTTGGTTATGTGTAATCACAAGGTTAGTAGACAAAGCCTTGAATGACTGCTAGAAAGCATTTGGAATAGTATTTCGAACTTATCCTATAAAGAATTCCAATATATTAGTTCAACAAGAACAGATAATATAGTTATGTTTCAATTATTTTTGTCACTAAGCAATGGTGTTGCATCAGTGTATGTGAGGCACTTTTCATTTGGGAGGCAATGGCATTTCAAGCAGGCAACATTTTATGATGTGAAAATATGGTTTATAATTTGGGAAGTTTTTAACATCAAATGTTATCATGCTCCAAAATGTTTGAAACTTTTCTTTATAATGCTAGAGAACACCATAAACCCAGGTACTATTACCATTTCTCTGAGTCTTAAGTAAGAATACAACATGCATGTTATTTTACTTTCTTGATATCAAGCTAGCTACATATATATGTACATATAATGTTACATATATTATATATTCCAAATATATATATATATATATATATATATGTATGAGGGTACTTCAAAAAAATCATGGAACAATTTGTATTATCTTATAATTCTGTTTTTCTATGAATGTTTTGAAGAATGGCTCATATATGTATGTGTATAATTCTGTCAAAAATTTGGGTTCCCTTGGAGTAGGAGGATAGAACTTAAAATATAATTCAGTTTTTCCTCCTTCAAACAAAATACATGCTTTCCATTCTTGACCAAGAGATTTGTTCACTAAGAAAAATACAAATAAAAATAATCAGCTCATCTGATATTAAAAATATAAAACCAGCTATTGTATTATATGAATTATAGTGTTACTTCCACCATAAACATGATCTGACATGTACAGTGACTGTGAAATTATCATTGCAATAATAATAATAAATTCTATCCCACGGCAGTATGGCTTAGCCTCTGCTCCTCATGGTACAGAAGTGGCAAGTATCAGACATGATAGAGCCATTCTCCTCATTGTTGTGCTGTTACCTTTTTTTATTGTCATGATTTTTATCAGTCTCTTTTGAAAGTAAAAAAAAAAAATCTTTTGTAGTTGTGAAGGACATAGAATTCCAGAGTGCATTCGTCCCACAGTCTTAAATGTAGAAAAAGTAACCATAGAATTTGTAGTTCTAACCAAGTCAATTTTAAATGTGAAAGAAGTGTTACCAATAAAAACATAGGGAAACAGATAAAAATAATTATAGTGATGAGTAGTTTTACCTATGCTTTTTTGGACATATGTATCCTAGTATGAGTACTATGGTCTTTTAGAGAAACTGAATGTTATTGAATCCTGTAAGTTAGATCAGTATCGGCACTTGGCATATACTATATGCTATCTTCTATTACTTCAACAGAGATTAGAATTTTTAATCAAATAAGTGAGTTTGATAGCTGTTCTTTTTTTATACTTAAGACGTTTTCTCATTTTTGTTTGCATTTTTGGTTCTAAGTTAATGTGTGATTNTTATACTTAAGACGTTTTCTCATTTTTGTTTGCATTTTTGGTTCTAAGTTAATGTGTGATTGAGAAATATTACTGGGGACCATTAATAATAATGCTAGAAGTAATAACTAACATCACTGAGTATTACCAACAGACCATTAATATTCCAAGACCTTTCAATTTATTAAATAATTTAATTCACACACTATCATGTGCCTTAAGATATATTATTTCACTTTATAGATGAGAAAACTGTGACTCAAAGTTGTTAATGAATTTATCAAGTTCACACAGCTAATAAGCTGCAGAAATGGAATTTAAATGCGAATAGCCTGGTTTCAAACCTTATTCTTCACTACTACACTATATTATGTGAAGAGATAGTACAATGGGAATGGGAAGTAGAGGAAAAATTATTGAGTATTTACTATGTAGCTG
>NW_007734955.1:30267-31307 GCF_000696425.1 Galeopterus variegatus
GGCCTCAGGATTCTGTGTTAAAGTTCTGATTAAATTAAGTTCACATTATAACAGATTTTTATTAAACAATGTTTATGAGAAGCACATAATAAATCTGTATTCAATGACACATAGACCAGTATTGAAAAATAAAGGACTCAACTAGACAGCCAGTAATTCCTCAAATATTTTACTAAAAGAAATTGCTACTTACATTAGAATTTGATTTTTAAAAAGTCAAATAACTGATAATTGTAATGTCAGAAACACCCAAACATAAAGTAATATTTAATGTTTATTTTGAGGCAGTAAACACATGTAATGGGAAAACTTAAAAGGCAATAAAAAAAGGACAGGTAATAATTCACTCTTTTCGCAAAATGATGTTAGAGTGATGAGTTTATAAGAAGGCAGAGGTTCAGCAATCCTTGATTTAAGAGTAAGATCAATTCTCAATATAATATCTGTTATCTGGATGCAGTAAGCTGTTCAAAATAAATCTGTCTAAAAGAGAACTAACTTCTGATAGGAAAATAAGTGAGTGTGACATTCATAGGCTTTATGTGGTGACAGAATGGTGGGCTCAGGCTACCCAGTTAAGTCCCAACAGATGAACAGGGATTGAAAATGATTTGATAACTGTCAGTTTAAAAATCTGCTAGTAAAATATAATACACTAATGGTTTGAAGCTGAAAGGTTTGCACATTTGAAACTCTCAAGTGGACAAGGAATTTATCTTGGATTTCCTTTCTAAATTCTCTGGAGGTGTCACTTTAGCAATATCCTTTAGTTAAAGCCTGAAAGGCTAAGGATATAAGACATTTAGAGGAGATAATTTCCACTTTAGGAGATTGCCCTTTACTGTTAGAGATATCCCCATGATGATCCTGCAGTGTGCTAGGAATGTTTATAACGAAGAAATTTCTAAAGCTGCTCTTAATTTCTCCAGTAGAAAAGAAAACTGTCATATGAGCTCAGTCAGCACCTTATTCATACTCCCATTTTAGCTTGTGTTATATTATCTTGTGTTGACTCCACAATACTATCAACATGTAGAGAA
>NW_007734955.1:33057-33881 GCF_000696425.1 Galeopterus variegatus
TGCAAATCTAAACAGCAAAATCTAGGTTAAAGTAAATTTAACTAAATTAAAATGAAGATGAAATATCATATTCCTTTTACCTATAATACAACATTCTAAATTATATTGTACCTGATATATAATTGTATCTAACTGATGTGTTTGTAATTACATTCAATAGAAACTAAAGTATATTTATTCCGTTTTGTCACATACATGATGATATGGACAGAATGTTTCCTGGAAACTCATATGTTGAAACACTAGCCCCCCACACTGATGGTATTGGGAGGTGGGGGCCTTTGAGAGATGATTGGGTGTTGAGGGAAGGACTCTCAAGAATGGGATTAGTGCTCAAATAAAAGGGACAAGACAGCCATCCATCTATGAACCAGGAAGCCAGTCCTCACCAGACATGGAATCTGCTGGTGCTTTGACCCTCAACTTCCCAGCCTCCAGAACTGTGAAAATATATATATATATTTTCTTTTCTTTTTTGAACAGGAAGAGAAACATGGAATGCTTCATAAATTTGCCTGTTATTGTTGGGCAGAGACCATGGTAATCTTCTCTGTATCATTCCAATTTTAGCATCTGTGCTGCTGAAGCCACCCTTTAGTATAGCTCTTTATAAGCCCCAACTTTATAGTGTTTTTGTGATAACAGTGCAAATTAAGACACATGGTTGGTGTACAGTAAAAATTAAAATAGAAAAAATATATATGTAACTATATGTTTCTTACAGGTCCAAGCGTGTTGTTTTAGTCTGTTTTGTGTTGCTATGAGAGAAATACCTGAGACAGGGTAATTTATAAAGGAAAGAGGTTTATTTGGCTTATGATTCT
>NW_007734955.1:35676-37591 GCF_000696425.1 Galeopterus variegatus
TCCTCCAGAATAACTTAGTCCTTTTAGGCCTCAGGGTCTGTGATGGATGGGGCACTCTTCCAGACTTCTCAAATGCCTTTAGGGCATTTTTTCCACTGTCCTGGTTCTTAGCATCTGGCTGCCTCACGGCCAAGTTAATGTCTTTAGCAAATAGTTTATCAGCTTCACCCTTGCATTTTTCTCCTGCTCTCCATTTCTCTACTGCATGGCCAGGCTGCAAATTTTCCAAACCTTTACACTCTGCTTCCCTTTTAAATTCTNCCCGCTTTCTGCTTCTTTACTGCATGGCCAGGCTACAAAGTTTCCAAATCTTTATGCTCTGCTTCCATTTTAAATTCAGGCTTTACATCATGCCTTTGCCGCCATAACACAGAGTAAGCTGTTAGAAGCAGCCGTGCAGCGTCCTTAATGCTTTGCTGCTTAGAAATTTCTTTGGCCAAATGCTCTGGTTCACAACTCTTAAGTTCCAACTTCCACAAAGTCCAAGGGCATGGACACAATGCAGCCAGGTTCCTTGCTATGGTGTAGCAAGGGTGATCTTTTGTCCAATTCCCAATAAGTTCCTCATTTCTGTCTGAGATCTCATCATCTGCATGGCCTTTACTGTCCACATTTCTATCAGCATTCTGCTCTCCACAGCATAAGTCTCTAAGAAATTCCAAACTTTCCCTCATCTTTTTCTCTTCCTCTAAGTCCTCCAAACTCCTCCAACCTTTGCCCATTACCCAGGACCAAAGCTGCATCCACATTTTCAGATATCTGTATAGCAACACCCCACTTCTCCGGTACCAATTTTCTGTTTTAGTCCGTTTGTGTTGCTATAACAGAAATACCTGACACTAGGTAATTTACAAAGGAAAGAGGTTTATTTGGCTAATGATTTTGGGACAGTTGCATCTGGCATGGGCCTCAGGCTGCTTCTACCTATGGCAGAAAGTGGCAGGCAGCCGGTGGGTACAAGCAGATCACATGGCGAGAGGAAGCAAGAGAGAGGAAGCAAGATAGAGAGAGAGAGGAGGTGCCAGGGTCATTTTAAGCAACTAGCTCTTGTGGGAACTAATAGAGCGAGAACTCACTCATTAATCTCCCCTCCCTCAGGGAGAGCATTAATCCATTCATGAAGGATCCGCCCCCATGACTCAATCAGTTTCCAACANCTGAAAAACAAGACCAAATTTTTCTACTGCCAAGATACAAAGGTGGAACAGACATTGGGTATGCATGCCCATTCCAAAAGGGAGGAATAGGCCAGAAGAAAGGAAAAACAGGCCCCAGACAAGTCCAAAACCCAGCAGGGCAGACATTATGTCTTAAAGCTCCAAAATAATGTTCTGTTACTTCAAGTCCTGCATCCTGGGCACAATTGGGAACCTGGGCCCCCAAAGCATCAGGCAGCCTCACTCCCACAGCTTTGCCAGGTATATCCCAGTGGGTAGCACTGGTGCCTGTGGCTTTTCCAGGCCAGTGTTCCACTCTGGTAGCTCCATAAGTCTGGGGTCTCCATGGTGATGCCATTGCCTTGGCTCTACTAGAAATCTCCCTGGTGGGGGCTCCCTGTGGGGGCTCCAACCCCACTTTCCTGCTTGGCATTGCTCTAGCAGATGGCCTCAGCAGTGGCTCCGCCCCTGTGGCAGGTCTCTGCCTGGGCCCCCAGGCTTTTCCGTACATCCTGTGGAATCTGGGTGGAGGCTCCCATACCTCCACTGCTCGCATGTCCTGCCGGCCTGCAGAAATTAACACAACATGGGCACCACTGAGGTTTTGGGCTTCTACTCTCCAGGGATGCTGCACGAACCACACTTAGGGCTGCTCCAGTCCGAGCAGATGGGATGCAGGGAGCAGGATCCTGAGGGAAGCTGTGCCCCAGGTCTGTCCTCCAGGATAACTCAGTCCTGCTAGGCCTTGATGGGTGGGG
>NW_007734955.1:39302-40901 GCF_000696425.1 Galeopterus variegatus
TCAATCAGTTTCCAACACTGCCACATTGGAGATCAAATTTCCACATGAGTTTTGGAGGAGATGACACATCCACCCTCCATCAACACCTAAGCTATGGGGAATCCTGGGGCTGGTGCTCAGCAGCTCCTAACAGCTGACAGCTGGGCAGTAGCTCAGGGCAGCTGACAGGAGAGAAGGAGGTACAAACTCCTACCCATCCCTCAGAACCCAGCGTGAGCATCGCTTCCTCTGTGAAGCCTTCCTGATACCCCCAGGGGCAGGGTGAGTTACCTCAAAGAGCATGGACAGCCTTCCACCAGGCTGCACCTCATACCACATTGTATGTGCCCATGAGCAAATCTCTCTCCTCTGGGGGACCATGAACTTCTCCAAGGTGGGGTTGACTCTTGCTTGTCTGTGTCTACCCAGTGCCACCTTCTGTCCTTGGCCCACTAGAGGAGTTCAGTAAATGTGTTAAATAAATAAATAAACGGCAAATCTTGAGGTGCTGAGATCTGACATCGGAATTACCTGCACTATGTATTTGTATGGGCTGTAAAATGGGAAACACTTGCAATCCTAACCTGCCCTTTATTTATCCAGCTCTGCGTTGCTCAACATCTGTGTTTAACTGAATTAGCTCATTTGCTCCTCCCATAAATCTTGTGTTGTAGGGAGGGACATCACTTTCCTCATTGCATAAATCATAAAACTAAAGCTCAGAGAATTTGAGCGATTTGTTCAAGGTCACAAAGCTAGCAAATTACACAGGAGAAAGGAGGCAGAGGGATGTAATATGAAATACAGTGATTCATTCCTTCCTTCGTTCCTTTCCCTCCCTCCCTCGCTCCTTCCCTTCCTTCCTATAATTGAATCCTGGCCCAGTTTTCACTATCTGTGTGTGACCGAGGGTAGTTTTTCCTCTCTGGCCTCACTTCCCTTATCTGTGAAATGGAAATAACTATAATGCAGAATTTCATTGGAGATAATGTAATTATAATAGACAATAGTATCAGCCTCATTTTATAGACAAAGACATTTAACTGAGACGTAAAGTAATATATCTACTGCTGAAGGCCTATGGAGTGGCCAAGTCAAAGAGCCAGTGAGGCATCTGACTGCAGGTCCATGCCCTTAACCACTGGGCTCTCCTGCTCCACGGGAGGTAAGAGCATGGGCCCAGGGCCTAACCCGTGGTGGGTGTATTAAAATCTAGTCTAATCTTGTCCTACCACGCCTATGGTCTTGTAGGCACAACTAGTAAGACTGCCCCTTGCCCATCCTACCTACCTTTTAGTTTTCAACGTTTAAAATTGCCTTTATATTCATTTAAAATTGACTCCTCCCAAAGGAAAATTTTGGGAAGAGTAGAACACACCATAGATTTTGTCAGCATCCCTCTGGGGACAAATTGCCCATATGTCACCTGATTTTATCATTTCCTTTAGGAATCTGTAATGTACATTGAACCCAGAAAACAAAATGGTGAAAGGGAGTCTATTTAAGAATGTGTGGAGGTCAAGGCTATTGACATAGGTATTCAAAGATATGTACCCACTCTCTTCCAATTAAAGGTGGCCCGGGGCACGAGAGCCACCAGCAGATTCTTTTTTTTTTTTT
>NW_007734955.1:42381-43933 GCF_000696425.1 Galeopterus variegatus
ATTTTTCACATCCTTGGTTAGCTCAATTCCTAGGTATTTTATTTTTTTGGTGGCTATTGAATATGGGCCACCTTTCTTGATTTCTCTTTCTGCATGTTCACTATTGGTGAATAGAAATGCTACTGATTTTTGTGTGTTGATTTTGTATTCTGCTACTGTGCCCACCAGCAGATTCTTAGGAGGGAAGTAACAAGAGTGGAATTTCGTTTTCCTATGGATTGGAAAGGGGAGGAGAAAAGCATACAAACTCCCAATCTTCCAGCTTTCCTATGATGCCCTTTGAAGCTTGTGGATGAGTGAAGGTCACTCCTGGTAGCAGAAACTTATTTTCACGGGGGTCTTTTGGGTATGAAGCGAGGTAGTGGTTATTATATTTCCAGAAAAGGAAGGGAAAGAACATTTTGATGTTTTTGGAAATATTTTGAAGTCTATCTCCTTTTTACTGATAAGAGAAATTCAAGGAGGAAAACAGAATTATTTTCAAATGACTTGTCTTTTAAACTGTGTTTTTTAAACATTGTACTACTCAGAGACACAAAGTGCGGAGTATCCTTTTATTTTCATTTTACAGAATTTGTACTTCATAGTCAGATTCATTCTACACAGTTTTTATTATAATAACTAGAAAGATTATTTAACTGGGACCTTGCAATGGCAGCAATAAATGTACAGAGCAAAACTGAACTCACTCTGCAATAGGAACTATGTATACACTTTAGGGTTAATTTAGTGGAAGTATATAATCCCATCTTTTTTTTTTCCTTTTTGTCTTTTTTCGTGACCGGCAACGGATCGCAACCCTCAGTGTCGCGCCCGTACCGGACCGGGACCGGCAACGGGATTGCAACCCTCGGCGTTGCATCCGTACCTTGCTCAGCCAGTGAGCGCTGGTCTGTATGTGGGATCTGAACCCTCGGCGGGAGCACCGCCGCACTCCCAAGCGGCGCACTATAGCAGTGCGCCACCAGGCCAGCCCTATAATCCCATCTTGAAGAATACACAGGGTGGTCCTGCTATTGATTTTTAGGTTCTTCTTACCAAATGATGGATGAAAGCCTATTTTGCTCTGGTCTAGTCTGAAATCTTCTGCTGGCTTCATATCAACTCTCACAGCTTGTTGCTTTGTGTTTTATCATGTCCCTGCTTTCTATGGACTGAGTGTTTGTGTCCCCCTACAATGAGTATGTTGAGCCTCAACCCCCAATGTGATGGTATTTGGAGGTAGGATATTTGGGAAATAACTAGACTAAATGAGGTCATGGGTTGGGGCCACCATAATGGGATTGAAAAACAAGCCAGAGTTCTCTCTCTCTTTCCGTCATGTAAGGATACAGTGAGAAAGCGGCCATCTGCAAGCTAGAAGGGGAACCCTCACCAGGGACTAAATCTGCTAGTACCTTGATCTTGAACCTCTTTGCCTTCAGATCTGTAAGAAATAAATGCCTGGGGCCGAGCCCGTGGTGCACTCGGGAGAGTGCAGCTCTGGGAGCGCAGCAGAGCTCCCACCGCGGGTTCGGATCCTGTATAGGGATGACCGGTGCGCTCACAGCGC
>NW_007734955.1:44933-67045 GCF_000696425.1 Galeopterus variegatus
CTCAGTGTCGCGCCCGTACCGGACCGGGACCGGCAACGGGATCGCAACCCTCGGCGTTGCATCCGTACCTTGCTCAGCCAGTGAGCGCCGGTCTGTATGTGGGATCTGAACCCTCGGCGGGAGCACCGCCGCACTCCCAAGCGGCGCACTATAGCAGTGCGCCACCGGGCCAGCCCTATAATCCCATCTTGAAGAATACACAGGGTGGTCCTGCTATTGATTTTTAGGTTCTTCTTACCAAATGATGGATGAAAGCCTATTTTGCTCTGGTCTAGTCTGAAATCTTCTGCTGGCTTCATATCAACTCTCACAGCTTGTTGCTTTGTGTTTTATCATGTCCCTGCTTTCTATGGACTGAGTGTTTGTGTCCCCCTACAATGAGTATGTTGAGCCTCAACCCCCAATGTGATGGTATTTGGAGGTAGGATATTTGGGAAATAACTAGACTAAATGAGGTCATGGGTTGGGGCCACCATAATGGGATTGAAAAACAAGCCAGAGTTCTCTCTCTCTTTCCGTCATGTAAGGATACAGTGAGAAAGCGGCCATCTGCAAGCTAGAAGGGGAACCCTCACCAGGGACTAAATCTGCTAGTACCTTGATCTTGAACCTCTTTGCCTTCAGATCTGTAAGAAATAAATGCCTGGGGCCGAGCCCGTGGTGCACTCGGGAGAGTGCAGCTCTGGGAGCGCAGCAGAGCTCCCACCGCGGGTTCGGATCCTGTATAGGGATGACCGGTGCGCTCACAGCGCTCACTGGCTGAGCGTGGTGCGGCCGGTCTCAAAAAGGACAAAAAAAAAAAGAAAGATATTTTGTTACGTAGCCTTAGCAAACTAACAACAGTTCAACCAGTCTATGCCAGGATGATGGCTTCTTGAATCAGGCAGGGATCTTAGTTTTAATCTCTGCTTTTAGCATCCCAAAGTTTAGTTTTAGTAAAGTAGAAGCTCATGAAAAATTGTTATCCTGAGAAGATTTTGCTTTCCTCCAGTGTGACTGCAATCTATCTGTCACTCGTAAATTTTTACCCTCTAAACTGTGGTGGTCTTTGTCCTGCACAGTCAATGGCTTCCTTCTCTGTACAGTCATGTGCTGCATAATGAAGTTTCAGTCAATGGGAGACCTCATATATGATGGTGGTCAGAGATATAGGTTATATATAGCTTAGGTAAGTAGTAGGCTATATGACAAAATCACCTAACAATGCATTTCTCAGAAAGTATCCCCATTGTCAAACATACATATGATCACAAAAGAAACCTATTATACTGAAACACAGTTATTGAATTACTAAAAAGAATTTTTGATATAGAAATAAATGTGCTTCTTTATTAATACATTAAATAGCTAAATCTCATGGTGAGTTTAATAACTACTGTGATTTTGAAGTAGTGACAAGTATTAATGATATTTTAAGATATCTATAACGTGATATGAAAATATCTGTCATATAAGATATTTTAACATATTTTAATGCTACTATAGCTTGTGGCTTACTTCATAGTTGAAAGAAATGCTAAATATCAGTTAGAATGTGATATGAAAATATCTGTCATATAAGATATTTTAACATGTCTTAATGCTACTATAGCTTGTGGCTTACTTCATAGTTGAAAGAAATGCTAAATATCAGTTAGACGTTAGCAAAAATGAAGTCATTTTTTTCTCGTTCATGTTCACAGACCATCTGAATTCTTTCTCTCTACAGATTTCCAGTACTTAGACTCCTATATTAAGAAATTGTCCTCTAGTACTAATATAACTGAGAATCTCATAATTTTTTCATAGTTGGAGTAAAGATTTAAATAAATGAATAGACGAAATTATCTTTCCCTCTGTCTTTAAATGATGATGAAATGAATCAATTTGGAGGGGGTTACATTCAACTGCCAGTGTTTGATTTGCAGGTAACAGTACTGGTTTTAAGTGTCCATATCTTGGTACATTTAGAATATCAGAGGAAGGGGAAAAGGAGAAAATATTTTCAGTTTGAATTGCCTTAGGTAGATATGACTATGGGAAATAAAAACTGTGCCATTGGTGCCAACACAATGCACTCTTTTTGGTTCCTTGGTGCTTACTAAAACTGTGTTGGTTAAATGGAAAATTCCCAAAGAGTTGTACTTATGGCCTCCATAATTCCTGGTGACATTAAACATTGCAACAGAATTTGAAAGTAATACATCAATTAATAACTTGCCTAAGTGAAACTGTTGAACTTTGTTGAGGAGAGGAAGCCCCACATGCTAGAACAAAAGCCTGACTTACTAATGTTGCTCCTTTAGAGATGAATAGAAAGAAAGGCAAGGCTGGGGAGGATGACAGATGTTGGCAAAATGATTCCTTTCCAGGATGAGGGCCATAGTAGACATTTAGATTGTTTTATAGCTGGGATTCACTGCAGGATGTGAGATAAAAATAATTTGACTGATGGTACCATACGCCTAACCAGTTTTTCATCCACACATTTTTAAGGTTCACTTGAAATTGACTCTGTCCTCACACTTCCATGGCCACTCCAGATTATCAGCCAATGAGCCCCAAATTTATCATTTTCTCCCTTTTTCCAGATGGCCTGGATATGCTGTTTTGCTTTCTATGTTGGGCTTGCCCTATCAATCAAAGATACACTATTTCTTCATAAAGCAGCCTCCTTGCATGGTCAGTTGGCCTCCAGGTCTCTATGTAATAATGTAAGATGAGAAATTACTAAACACATGCTGAGTTATATGAGAAACATTAATGGGAAGGTGTATAGAAAGATATGGCCCCTTTTTTTCTTTTGTGTTCCTCAAAGGTTCCACTGAAAATACTTTAATAACTTTAGAAGTCAGACAATAAATACCACATTTTTGAATAAACAACTCTATCACAATTCAGACAGCAGGTACCACACAGTTCTTGGACAAAGATTATTACTGTCCAGGAGTTTGTTTTCAAGTACTCATCTCCAACAATAAAAACAAAATATGCTACTAGAAGCCAGGCACTGTGTATTGCAACAGGCTTCTGCCAAAGCAATAATTAATTGCCTGTAGCCAATAAGGTCCTGAAATATACGATAAATTTCCATATAGTTTCATGTGCAGTGAATATGTATAATTATAGATGTCAATGTCTATGGTGTGTAAGTCTGTGTAGTATAAATAATAAAGCTAGTTACCAATGAATAAAGTAGTATTCAAATCTAGGAGTAGCTAGCATCTTCTGCACTCATGAGAGATTAACAGAGACTTTCTGGAAACAAAGGCAGGTGTGAGAAACGCTGAATGCACAAGTACTTCACTAGATTCTTCTTTAGAGATATATAAATTACCTGTCTGTGTCTCCTGGTAAGTGAACATATTCTATGAAGGCAAAAGTACACTCAGTTTTCATGAGATAAATCCAGAAAATAAACAAAATAATGAGAAAGTAGAGCTCCCTTGAGAAAAAAGGGGGTAAAGAAGAAAAGAAGAAATGGTGACTCTCTAAGAAGATGAGACTGACAAGCACTACAGAAAGTCCCTTCACATCCTCATGCAAGGGATTGGCCAGTGTTTCTTGGGGGTGAGGGATGGTATCTTCTGAGTTAGCAAACACAGTTTGTTGGCAGTGTTCATATTTACATTAAAATCCTACATAAGTTATATCAGTCACCTACTCTCAGTCTTCAATGTTTCTGTGAAGGCATTTTTTAGATGAGATTAACATTTAAATCAATAAACTGTGGATGGGCCTCATTCAATCACTTGAAGGCGTTAAGAAAAAAGACTGGCTGACTCCTTCCACCCCCCACCCCCCCCGGGAATAGGAAATCCTGCCAGCAGACAGGGCTTCAGAGTCCAGTTGCAGCATCAGCTGTTCTTTGGGTCTGGACTACCCTTCAGATTTTGGACGTGCCAGCCTCCGTAATTATGTGAGCCAATTCCTTGAAATAAATTGTTTTCTCTCTGTCTCTACACACACACACACACCCTATTAGTTCTGTTTCTCTGGGGTATCCTGACTACTACAAGTCCTCAACAATCTCTTTCAAAAGGATGGGGGTATAGGTCCCCAAGTCAAGAATGCCCCCAGTACATGTGCCTTTGGTGGACTGGGCAAAAATTGGAGGTTCTAATCGGCCCTTTTGTATTTGAGTGCTGAAATGGGAAGTGACCAAGCAAAGGATGAGCCAGGTTAAGGCACAGTGTACTAATTAGCAGAAAAGTCTCAGCACAAACTGAGCCTATGTTCTGACCTCAGCTTTTGCCCAGTGAGTTAGCTGTGTCTGCAAATAGAGTTGGGAGCAGGCAGTGAGATGCCGTCTGGCTATACCACCTACTACTCCTTGTTATTGCTGTCGTATACTGACCACTGGGTCATGCCACCCCATCCCCATCCCAAGTTCCCAGAAGACTTTGGCTCCTGGCCCTATTTCTATCATCATTTTTTGTGACTTCAGCATCTGCAACCGATGACCCATCCAACACCTTGGCCTCTTACTTCCATACTTCCTCATATCCAAAAACATACTATTTTCCACCCAATTGCACCCAAGTTCATCTTGGACCTTGTCATCACCAGTAACTGCTCCAACTCCAAAGTCTCAATTTCAAAATTTACTCAGTCCACACACTACCTCCTATCTGGCCAGCTTACATGTTCTAGTATCCTTCTGCCACACTTGTTTGAAGAGGGAGACCCATAAGTTCCTTGATCCATTGCTTCCTCACCACCCATCCATGCCTTCTTGTTTTGCTTGCCCCCTCCTTGTTCAGTTTCTCATCACAGGGTCCCTCATTATAATGACACCGTAGCAACTGCCTTCAACTAGGCAGAGGGAAACGCAGGCACCTCACTGGCCACTTGAACCCACGGATTCCTAAGGGATGAGGCCCTCGTTATTTTCCATTTTTTTTTGTCTTTTTTTTTTTTACTGACCGGTAACGGGATCGCAACCCTCGGTGTCGCGCCCGCACCGCGCTCAGCCAGTGAGCGGGAACCGGTCTCCACATGGGATCTGAACCCTCGGCGGGAGCACCGCTGCACTCCCAAGCAGTGCACTCTCCAGTGCGCCACCGGGCCGGCCCGGCCCTCGTTATTTTCAAAGGCAGTATATTCTTAGGTACCATGACGATGTGGCAGGGGCATTTGAAGGCCTTCAAGGAATTGGATTTCTCATCATGTAAAATAGAGGTTTCTTTGTTTGCTTATTGTTTTTGTTTTCATTTTTCAAATTTATCAGGTTGGGGGCTCCTTGCAGATGGCAAGAATTAAACTTGACTTTCCGAATCCCATCAGTTGAAACAACTTCATGCAGCCACCAGCTATGAAAATCTTTCCCTTGCTCTAAATGTGCACAAATAGAAAACTTCTTTTCATAACATGTAAGCAACTTGGGAGGCTTTCTGTCCCTTGTATCATGTTGAGTAAAGAAACTTATCACAGTTATATTTTCTGGTTGCTGACTCCCCAGTTACCAAATCACCCACTCATACTAATTCCAGGAGGTTGGAGTTTGAATAATCTCTAAATTATATGCTTATGTAGTATGCAGGCAAGTCAATAGCCATATATTACTATTTAAGTAAAAATGGACTAAAAGGAAATAAAATTAAAAATTTAGCTTCTCAGTCACACTAGCCATATTTCACATGCTCAGTAGCCACATGTGTCTGGTGTCTCCCATATTGAATAGTGAAGAAAACATTTCCATCATTAGAGAAAGTTCTATTGAATGGTGTTGCCTTAGATCAGGGGTGGCAAACTACGGTCCCAGGCAAACTCTGCCTCTTAGCTTGTTTTCGTACAATATGCAAGCTAAGAATGATTTTTATATTTTTAAAGGATTGTAAAGAAAAACAAATAATATGTGACAGAGACCATATGTGGCCTTCAAAGCCTAAAATGTTTACTATCTGGCCTTTTACAGAAAAAAGGTTGTCTGTCAATCTTGTCTTAGAATGTGTCTGGTGTCTCCCATATTGAATAGTGCAGAAAACATTTCCATCATTAGAGAAAGTTCTATTGAATGGTGTTGCCTTAGATCAGGGGTGACAAACTATGGTCCCAGGCAAACTCTGCCTCTTAGCTTGTTTTTGTACAATATGCAAGCTAAGAATGGTTTTTATATTTTTAAAGGATTGTAAAGAAAAACAAATAATATGTGACAGAGACCATATGTGGCCTTCAAATCCTAAAATGTTTACTATCTGGCCTTTTACAGAAAAAAGGTTGTCTGTCAATCTTGTCTTAGATAATAAACCATTTAAGTGTGTGTGTTTTGTATAATGCATTTTGGAATGTAATTGCTTGTGACCCAGAATCATATTTTTCATGAAATTCAGTACATGGTTTATATTATTAAGCATTAATTCAATTAAATAAATATTTACTGAAAACCTTTTAAATGCCAGTCACTGGAAATTTTTAGATAAACAAGATATTTAAGGAATTAAAGGAATTTACATTTTAGTGGAGTAGGTAGACCTGAAAAGTCTTAACTATAGTACTAATTAGAATGTAGGTACTACTAATAATGGTATTAAACACAATGGTTTGGAGAGAGAGCAGGGAGTAATGAATTCTGACTAGACCTATGTGTGGCTGGACAGTAAAGAATGCATCATCTAAGTGATACATTTAAAGGATGAGTAGGAATTAAATAAGCAGAAAAGCAGGGAGAAAGGAATTCCAGGCTATGTAAGCAGCAGGAGCAAATATGTGGAATGGTGAACACACATGCGACATTTGAAAAAATGTCAAGTAGCTGAATGTGATTTAATCATAAGATGAGGAGTAAGCAACATACCAGGGAAACATATCTGATGGGGGCAGGGGATCATACTGATGAAAGATGCTGTCTTTCTATCCCTAGGCAGTGAATGGGCAGACTTGCAGGTTCTCAGAAGGAAGCCCTGCCCTTTTGAATGCCTGAGGCAGAAAATGCTATGCTCAGTTTTACACCCTAAGTTTGGCTTCCATATTTACCAGGTGTGATCCAGGGCTTTGAAGCTGCAGAAATGGTGGACTCGAGGATACTACAGCAATGGGAAACTGATACCCCCTTCCCCGCCCAGTGATTTAGCTTGACCAAGCACTTTTCAGTTTCCATAGCACTTTGGGCACAGCAAGTCTTGTTTGGTGGGAGGAGTGGATTATAATCGTGGTCACAACCAAACAATTGCTTGAGACTGCAGAAAAAAACTGAAAGGGGAATTTTCCCCTTTGCACAGCTATTGTAGAGTTCACTGTCGAATTACCAGGAAACAAGGAGAATGACAGAATCAGTGTAAGAATCATAATACTGTACAACGACATGGGATTGCATCTGATGAACTTGTGCTTCTCCCAGGCCCATTTTCTGAAATTTCATAATCATGAACATTTGACAAAGGGCTTAGCTGAACTCTCTGAAATTCTAGTATCTGGTTTCTGGGAACAAAGCAAGTGGCCTGTGAGCTTCTTAAATAAAATGCATGGTTGATCCAAAGCTTATGAGCAAGAGTCTGGATCTCTCCCTTTGCCATTTGATGACATTTTATGTTTAATCATTAGATGTTTTGCTCAACTTTTTAGTTTTATTTAGAACTCAAAATTCATTTAATCAAGAGGCTATCTTCTTTAGCCAATGGCTATAAGGGCCAAATATATAAAAGGCTGTGCCAAGTTTAGAACCTATTCAGAATTCACGGAGATGAAGTTTCAACCTGAACTCAAACCTTTTGGTGTCTAATTTGTATTTGGCAAAAAAATAATTTCCAGGTTTTAAAAAGGGGAAACAAAACAAGAGAAACCTTCTTTGGAAGCATATTTTAAGGCTTTTGGATACCATATATCTCTAAGAAAAAAAAAAAAAAAGCCCACTGATATTTTAAGAGAAAGCCAATAAGAAACACATGGATTAAATTGTCCTCAAAGGAAAGAAACCTTTAAAAATTAAGAGGGAATAAGAACTTTGGAAAAATCTGCTGAGGCTTTAAAGACCAAAAAGTTTGGAAGAAAATAAATCCAAAACACACTCTTAAAATGGATGTCTTTTTATCTAACCAAAATTCATCATCACTGATATATCTTTCTCCTACTGCCTCTGCTTCATGGATGAGAAACTTGAAAAAGTAGGTCCCCAAATCATGCCACATGAAGGTCAAGCATTTACCCATTAAATAATAATGTCACTTGCTGTTGTTTCTGAGTGTGGGAAAGGGAAGCTGGTGCAGTGCTTTGCCTGGAATTCCTAGACATAGTGATCTGGCATCATGATGAACTTCTCCAATCCTTTGGACAAATGTCCCACAGAGAGAAGTCAAAGAAATTCCCTGGTTGTCCATAAAATATAAATTTTGGGCCACACACTCACCAGGGATTATATGGTATACTCTTTATATCTCTTCGTACTGTTATTGCATCGTAAATGCATTTAATGTACATGAACTCAACTATGAATGCAGTCCAAAATTTAAAATGAAGAGAAAGAAAAATCAAAACAAAACAAAAACAATAATTGTAGGTGATTCCAGTTGCCATTCTACTCAGAGAGCTTGAGATGGAAGACAAATCTCTTCAGCCTCAGGTGATTTCAATTCCTCTGTAACTTTGTTAGCAAGATCATCTTGCTGTACTGAAAATAATTCTAGCGATTAAATGTACAGATATATGTGTTTATATAAAATGGCCTCTCAGCACAAGCCAGCTACTACCACTGCAGCTAACTAAGAAAATGGTGATTTATTTTCCAAAGATGAGTAGGATGGATTCACTGAGAAACTGTGCATTGGTTTGCAATGTTGCCCCTTTCTAGAATTTTTAAAACATTTTTTTCTTTCTTAATTTTTGTTTTGTATCTAAAATTTTTTAAGATAAAATTTGATATTATGTATGTTTCTTTTCTTTTGCTCTGACTTTAGAATTTAGCCACTACATAAGATGTCATAAATTTGTTTAACATAGTTGCTGCATCAGCATCCATTTCTGCAACTGATGTAAGTTTTTTGAAACCTAGTAGTACCCTTCACCCTTGGCCTAGTTAAAACTTCCCCTCTCTGTGTGGTTGTTTGTGTTATTACCTGCCTGTTCATTATCCTACTGATAAAAAGCTCAACACACACAACAGCTGCTGACCCCAAAAAACCTAATGATGGAACATCATACATTCCCCTCTTCCCAAGTGCTTTCTTTAGGCAATCCACAACCTCCATGGGAAAGCGTAAAGGATAACATCCAGGGACCTTGATGAAGACATAGGTCCTACAGGTCTTCTCTTTCTCTCTTGCTCCTCACCTACTGGTTGAGCTTCCTGCCTTCCCCAGACTTCTTGTTGGCCTCCTGTTGGCACCCCTAATCTCCCCGGCACCTATAAGTCATACATGTATTCTGTTTCATGCATTTCAGTTTCACTTCCTCATTGTGTCTCACCTGACTGACACACCCAAACCTCACTTCCCCTGCCCCCATCAGTACTATCCTTCAGTGGCTATCTTGGCTTAAGGCCACCCTCAATAAAGACATCTCAAGACCAAATTGAAAAGAAACCATAATAATAAAAATAACAACAGAAGGAATTCCTCTATGCAGAAGCCCAGGAAGTGGGTGAAGACAAAGGAAATTCAGAGGAATAGAAAACTATACCCAGATGCATTGCATCATCAACTAATGTTAATGTTCAATAGAAAACATTAAAGAGAAGGAAAAAAGAGTTGGTTACAAGATAAACATGGGCAAGAGGCATGCTTTGTAGAACCCTGATTTTTCTATAGCTGGAGAAAAGACTAGGACATAGAAGAGAGAATTGTAATAGCAGGAAATAACTGAGGGAGAGAGATGACACAGCAGACAATGACACATGGAGGGAGGTTGGGAAAAAGGGTAAGTGAACTTGCCAAATAGAATCAATACGAAGGATTCATCATGCTGGATATGTACATGACTTTTAAGCACTTGACTTGCAATCGGGCAGTATGGCCACTATGTGTAATGGAAAATGACAGAACTTTATTCTTCATTTTTAAAATTAGTTTGTCTATTACCTATCACTTGAATTTCCATATGGAATTTAGCATCAGCTTCCCTATTTTTATGAAATTATCGGTTGGAATTTTGATTGAGAACACACTGAATTTATAGATCAATTTGGAGAAAATAGACATTTAACAATATTAAATCTTCGATCATGAGAATGATACAGCTCTCTATTTGTTTAGGTCTTCTTTAATTTGTCTCTGCAATATCTTGTAGTTTTCAGTGAATAGGACTTGCACATATTTTGTTAAGTGTATTCCTATATATTTTATGTTTGATGCAAATGTCATTGTTCTGTTCAGATTTTTTATTCCTTCATGATTCAGTCATGGTAGGTTCTATGTTTCTAGAAATGTATCTATTTCTTCTAGATTATCCAATTTGTTGATGTGTAATTGTTTGTAGTAGCTTCTTAAGATCTTTTGTACTTCTGTCTTATCAGTTATAATGTCTCTTCTTTCATTTCTGATCTTATTTGAGTCTTTTTTCTCTTAGCCAAGCTAAGTGTTTGTCCACTTTGTTTAGTTTTTTAAAACAACTCTTAATTCTGTTGATCTTTTGTATTGTTTTTCTAGTCTCTATTTCATTTATTTATTTTCTCATCTTTATTTCTTTTCTTCTGCTAACTTTGAGCTTAGCTAATCCTTCTTTTCTAGTTCCTTGAGGTATAACATCAGTAGTGTGATATCTTTCTTCTTTTTTGATATAAATATTTAATTCTGTAAACTTCCCTCTTAGCACTGCTTTTTGCTGCATCCCATAAATTTTGGTATATTGTATTTCTGTTTTCATTTGTCTGAAGATATTTTTTAGTTTCCTTTTTAATTTCTCCTTTGATCCAATAGTTGTTAAGGAGCATACTGTTTAATTTATATATTTCTAAATTTTCCATGATTCCACCTGTTATTAATTTCTAGTTTTATCCCACTGTGATCAGAAAAGATATTCAATATGATTTAAATCTTCTTAAACTTGTTAAGACTAGTTTTATGGCCTAACATATGATATATCTTGGAGAATGTTCCATGTATGCTTGAGAAGAATGTGCATTCTCTTGCTGTTGGGTGGAATGTTCTGTATATGATTGTTAGGTCCATTTTGTCTAAAGTATAGTTCAAGTCCAATGTTTCTGTATTGATTTTCTGCCTGGATGATCTGTCTATTGTTGAATGTGGGGTATTGAAATTCCCTACTGTTACTGTATTATAGTTTATGTTTCCCTTCAGATCTCTTAATGTTTGCTTTATATATTTATGTGCTCTGATGTTAGGTGCATATATATTTACAATTGTTAGGTGCTCTAGATGAATTGACCATTTTATCATATCTTTGTCTCTTTTTATAGTTTTTGACTTAAAGTCTATTTTCTCTGATATAAGCCTAGCTACCCTCTTCTCTTTTAGTTTCTGTTTGCATGGAATATTTTCTTTCATCCATTTGCTTTTAGTCTATGAGTGTCCCTTAAGGTGAAGTGAGTCTCTTATAGGCAGTGTATAGTTGGGTCTTGCTTTTTATCCATTCAGTCACCCTGTGCATTACTGATAGAATTTTAATCCATTTACATTTAACATAATTAGGAATAGATTAGGAATTACTAGTGCTGTTTTGTTAATTGTTTTCTGGTTGTTTTTCGATGATGGTTCTTTTCTTCCTCTTGTGCTTACTTCTTTTGTGGTTTGGTTGTTTTCTGTAGTGGTATACTTTGAATCTTTTCATATTATCTTTGTGTATCTACTACAGATTTTTGCTTTGTGATTACCCTAAGGATTACATAAAACATCTTATGCTTATAACAGGCCATTTTAATAATAATTACATTTTATTTAATTGCATACACAATTTTATACCTTTACTCCTTCTCTCCTCATGTTTTATGTTTTCGATGTCACAATTTACATCTTCTTATAATTTGTATCCCTTAATGAGTTATTGTAGCTATAGCTATTTTTAATAGTTTTGTCTTTTAACCTTTATACTAGAGATAAAATTGATTCACACACTGTCATTACAGTATTAAATACTTAAGGTTAATTATAAAAAATTAATCAAATTTTGTATAATGATCTAGTATCCTGTAATTTTGCTAAACTCACTCATTATTTTTGGGATCCTTTTTGTAGATTCCTTAAAATTTTTTTTACATAGATTATTATGCCATTTGTGAATAAAGACAGTTGTAATTATTTTTTCCAAACTGTATTCCTTTCATTTATTTCTTTCTTGCTTGATTGCTGTGGCCATGATTTACTTTTAACATTTGCCAGTCTTCATATTTAAATGGGTTTGAATTAGACAGCATATTATTAGGTTATTCTTTTTTAAAAAAATGATCTGTGAGTATGTCCTTTTGTTGGAATATTTAGAACAATTGCATTTAACATGATTATCATAATGATTGTGTTTAAATTTACCATGTTGCCGTATGTTTCCTATTTATCTCATCTGTTCTTCTGGATAAATTGAATGTTTTTATAATTCCATCTTAATTTCTTTGTGGGATTACTATTTATATGTTTTGGTATTGTTTTTAGTGGTTGCTCTAGGATTTTCAATATTCATCTTGAGTTTAACATATCATATCACTTTATACACAGTGTAATAACATTACAAAGTACACATCTATTTAACCCATTTTGAGCACTAATATATGTATTATTTTTGTCATCCATTAATTTCTATATATGTTATAAATCCCATAATACATTATTGTTTTTGTTCTTATTATTGCTTTCAATAGTCATTTATATTCTCAGGGAATTAAAACAATGAGGCAAATGTCCTTTATATTTACCCATATACTTATTATTTCCTGAGTACCGCTTTCCTTTTTGTAAACCCAAATTTTTACCTGGTATCATTTACTTATGCCTGAAGGAATTTCTTTAACATTTTTAGTAGTGCTGGTCTACTGGTGGTGATTCATCTCAGCTTGAATATGTCAGAAAAAGTTTTTATTTTGTCTTTGATTTGGAAGATTTTCACTTTGTATAGAATTTCAGGTTAACAGTTATTTTTAGGGGTCATTATATTCTCTTCTGACATGAGTTGCTTCTAATGTGAAGTTTCTTTTCAGTTTTGTCTCTGTTTATTTGGGTGCATCTCTGTCAATTTGGTTGCTAAGGATTTCTTTCTGTTTCTTCTGCTTGGAGTTTGTTGACTGTTTTGAATCTGTATGTTTACATTTTTCTCCAAATTTGGAAAAATTTTTGTCATAATTTAAAAATAGAAATCTTTTTTCTTACCTACCCCAAACTTCAGGGGCTCAATTACACATATATATTAGAATGTGTGATAGTGCCCACAGGGATACTGATGTTCTATTCATCTCAGTTGATTTAATCTCTTCTACACTGTGAATAGTTTCTACTTCTATGTCTTCTGGTTCATCAACCTTTTCTTCTACAGTGTCTAATCTAATGTTAATTTTTCAACTCGTGTGTTGCATTTTTCATCTCTAAAAATTAGCTTGGGGCCTTTTTAACATATTTTTTTTCTGTTTTAACACTCTGTTAAATTCTATTATCTATGTCATTCCTGAGTCTATTTCTATTGATTGCTACTTTTGTTTTCTGGTTGTGGGTCATATTTTCCTACTTCTTTGTGTGATTTTTAATTTTTAATTGAATGAAATATTTTGAATTTCACATTGTTGGGTGCTGAGTTTTTGTATTTCTTTAAATATCATTGGTATTTGTTTTGGAATCCACTTATATGGAGTCAGTTTCATCCTTTTGAAACTTGCTTTTTTACTTTGTCAAGGCAGATCCAGAAAAGCCTTTAGCCTATTGTAAATTTGCTGTCACAACTAAGAACTCACCTGATAAATCTTTACTACTAAAGACTCACTACTAAGAACTTACCTGCTGAGGATCTCAACTGATGCCCTGTGTATTAGGAGGTGTTTTCATTCAGGGTGATAGAAATCAGAACTAGCTCACTGGTTCTCTATGAGCTCCAGAGATTTCTGCCTTTTCTTTTTCAGCAATACTTTGGTGGCATTCTGGCTGGAAAAAAAAAAAGAAAAAAATAATGTAATCATGGACAAAACAGCAGACAAATAATTGGCCTGTAGTCTTTAAAATGTTATGGTCATGAAGTACAGAGAAAAACTGAGGAATTTTTCTGATTAAAGTAAGCTAAAGATACATGACAACTACTCAACTAAATGCAATGAATGCTCCTGGATTGAATTTTGGACTGGGATTAAAAAACAAAAAACCGAAAAACTTTAAGGGCACTATTGGAACAAATTCAAAATTTGAATATGAACTATGGATTAGATAATAGTAATGTAACAATGTTAAATTTTTTGATTTTTGACAGTTGTACTGTGGTTATTCTTGTTTAAAAATTACACCCCCTCCCCCACCAAAGCAAGTAAACGATGAAGCCAACTGAACAAAATGAAAGTAATTGTTAGATCTGGGAAAAGGGTACTGAGAAACTCTTTATATTATCCTTGCAACTTTTCTGAAAGTTTGAGATTATATGAAGGAAAAACAAAAAAAACAAAAAAAAAACCCGACCAGAAATGAGTTGGCTCAAACACACAGGATCGAGTTTCTTTTTATTGCTAGATGTACCTCACCTCTTGGGAGAGTTGATGGTTTCAGTCTAAACATGGAGAAAGTGGAATGATTTATATTTCTCTCCTGATAGCTTCCCCTTTCTGAATCAAATTTGATACACAGTCCAGAAGCTTTCTGATGCCAGGACTGATGTGGTGGTAGCTTATCTTTGTCAGTCAAGAAGAAAGTTTGCTACATGCCTACATGCCACTCCCCATGACCTCAGGCATGAAACTGACACCGAAAGAGAAGAAGCATAAGAAATAACAACCCTTTCTTCCTAGAGTCATTCATCATGAGCTTTAGTAGCAAAATGTTCCCAAACTCTTAGTGCAGCCTCATGAAACCAGAGCTGACTTCTTGCTAAATTCCAATATTAGTCACAGTTCTGTGGTCATGGTGCTTTTTTGTTTTTTGTTTTTTTGTTTGTTTAATAAAAAGTTTCTCATGACTGTAACAATTTATTTTGGGTGGAGACAGTAAAGTTTGGGGCCGGGGAGAAGAGAAAATCGATTGTAGGGAGAAGAGAAAATCGATTGTCATCTCCATCACAGATGAACCCATACAGTACTAGAAGGGTAGAAAATTTCTCAGAAAGGGGGAGAAGAGAAAATCGATTGTTTGTCATCTCCATCACAGATGAACCCATACAGTACTAGAAGGGTAGAAAATTTCTCAGAAAGGGGTGGGAGTTATCAAATTTGGTCAAGCAGGAAGAATGTGGGCAGTGTTACAAGTGAATGAAAACTTTTCAGCAATGGTGTGTGTGTTTGGGGACGGGGGCAGCGTTAGTGTAATGAAAGGTAACACAGCCCTCCACGAGTCGCTCACATGTTCACTCATCTAGTTCTGGTTACAGATGGCCCCATCACCGCTCTTGTTAACAGGGAAGAATGCATCTAATCTTGGTGTCTTGTCCAGGTGATTAATGGCGATGCTGCTGCAGGTATGAGTGCTGCTTCTTTCCCTGTAGCCTTGGCCTTGAGTAGCACCTGCTCAGTTATCAGAGTGCTTTGTCTTACAATCAGTAGATGGAGTTGGAATGAACCAGAGTGAGCGTCCTGGACCAATGGACCCTGTTATAATAGGATAGGAAGCTGGACTGAAAGAGAGGACGCTAGGAGGTCACATGTTTGGATTTTCAGATCAGTTTAAATATGGTATGGGTTAGAATCACAGATTGTTACTATGCAGAGGTTGTATCATAAAAATTGTATTTCCTAACATATTATCTTTCCCCCCAGGAATACACTTAATAGTTCCAGGTAAGAGTAGAGTAATCATTCACAGGTCTGGCCCTAAATAAAATTGCTCGTTTATGTTAAGCCCTCATGTTCTAGTTTTCTTTTAGGGGCTCTCATCTCACTCATTCCCTCNGTGGAGACAGTAAAGTTTGGGGCCAGGGAGAAGAGAAAATCGATTGTCATCTCCATCACAGATGAACCCATACAGTACTAGAAGGGTAGAAAATTTCTCAGAAAGGGGTGGGAGTTATCAAATTTGGTCAAGCAGGAAGAATGTGGGCAGTGTTACAAGTGAATGAAAACTTTTCAGCAATGGTGTGTGTGTTTGGGGACGGGGGCAGCGTTAGTGTAATGAAAGGTAACACAGCCCTCCACGAGTCGCTCACATGTTCACTCATCTAGTTCTGGTTACAGATGGCCCCATCACCGCTCTTGTTAACAGGGAAGAATGCATCTAATCTTGGTGTCTTGTCCAGGTGATTAATGGCGATGCTGCTGCAGGTATGAGTGCTGCTTCTTTCCCTGTAGCCTTGGCCTTGAGTAGCACCTGCTCAGTTATCAGAGTGCTTTGTCTTACAATCAGGAGATGGAGTTGGAATGAACCAGAGTGAGCGTCCTGGACCAATGGACCCTGTTATAACAGGACAGGAAGTTGGACTGAAAGAGAGGACGCTAGGAGGTCACATGTTTGGATTTTCAGATCAGTTTAAATATGGTATGGGTCAGAATCACAGTTACTATGCAGAGGTTGTATCATAAAAATTGTATTTCCTAACATATTATCTTTCCTCCCAGGAATACACTTAATAGTTCCAGGTAAGAGTAGAGTAATCATTCACAGGTCTGGCCCTAAATAAAATTGCTCATTTATGTTAAGCCCTCATGTTCTAGTTTTCTTTTAGGGGCTCTCATCTCACTCATTCCCTCCCACTGGAGTCAATCTTGTGATGAGCCTTAACTTGAGATTTAAGATTGAGCTCTGGAAGAGGGAGGGTTTAAAGGGAGGTGGTTAAATACTGACCTAGATGATTTAAGTAGTCTCTTGTCAATCTAAAACCTTCTGTAAGTATTATTATTCCTATTTTAGAAATGAAAGTTGGAGATAGGCAAACAATTTGCCCCAGAGGAAACAGGTAATATATAAAGCAAGCGGTATGCAAGCCCAGTTCTGCATGAGTTTAAAAGGGGCCTTGGGCATCAGGGTATGGAGACACAAATTTCATGCCTTACCTCTATCGATCCCACAGGGAAGTACTCCTAAATCCTACCTTTCTTCATTTAAAAAGATATATCTTGAATAGACCATATGCCAGACACTGGCCAGGTGTTGGGGATACAATGTCAATGAGACTAATATGATTGCTGCTGTCAGGAAGCTTGCAAGGCAATAAGGGACATTAAAATAAACAAACTTAAAAAGATAATTACAGAGTTTGATAAGTTTTGTTTTGTTTTTGACATCTGGCCAGCATGGGAATCTGAACCCTTGACCTTGGTGTTATAACACCACACTCTAACCAACTGAACTAACCAGCCAGCCTTGATAGGCTCTAAGAAAGGAAAAATGTATGGTGATGTGATAGAAAGATACATGTATAGGGAGGTGGTCTTTTTTATAATTTAGTTAGAGAGGGACTATCAGCTGGTGACATTGACACCTGAGACTGTAATGATGAGAAGCAGGAAGCTGTGCAAAGTGCTGAGTGCTGAGCATTCTAGGCAAAAGTACCAGCAAGGGCAAGCACCTGGAAGCAGGGACAAGACCCACTTGGGAAAGCATGGAGGGGGAAGAGAGTGAAGATACAAGATCTGATTGGAGAGTGAGGCTGCAGCACGGCCATGCAGTTGCTTATGGGATTTGATGGCATTCAGTGTGAGCCAGGCCCTAGCGATCATGTTCCTCGCCTGCTTCAAAGCTCCAGTGGCTTCCATCATAAAGCTCTTTGTTGCTCAGGTATCTTCAATGTTGCCTTGAGTTGGTTTTGACTTTGGATGGCAGCTCCTCTTGCTGATTTTAAGGATAAATTACTGTTATTTAAGTGTGGAGATCTAGATAAACATCCCTGCTACTTCCCAAGCAATATTTATTACCAATAACAGCTGTATTCTCCAACTTTTTCAGTTCTCATAGAGTCAGTCTTGGTAGCATGAGGGTGGGAAGGATGAGCTAGAGAGCATTTCAGCAGGTTTCTACCTCCTATCCCACCTGTTCTTTGTACTTCAGCAAATTTAATTCATTAAGTTTAAGAAGTTTTCCTATGGACTATGCCATTTCAGACCACCAGGTATTTTGCACATCTTTTGCACATGCCCTTTGTTCTTCTAGAATACCATTTTTTACACTGTGCCTATTTGGCATCCTTTGAAACCAAGTCTCTTATCAACATTACTGTGGAGACTCACTTCATCGGAGAAAGAATTACTCCAGCTAATTCCATTCCTCTTGTATACTTCTATTAGTTTCCTTACCAAATTTTAATTACTTACACACGTGTGCATGTCCTCTACTAATGTGTAAGTTCACTGGGGCTATCGACCTTGCCCATTCATCCTTGCATGCCTGTCACTTAGCTCAGCACCCAGCACAAAGTAGGTTGCCAATAAATACTAAATGAAATGAATGCCTAGCAGACGTTCATGCTCTGCTATTAACTCAGAATTGTGATGTGTGGTATTAGAGTCATTTACCTTCTTGGGGACCATGGTGAATTATATAATTTATAATACTATATTTTAGTGGATTAGATACTTTACGGTACTAGCAGTTATTGAGTACTTACCTTGACTGAGCACTTACTCTGCAGGCTGTGTGCTAGGTGCTTTCTGTGCATTATCTCAATTAATCCTCATTCAACTCATGAGGTAGCTTTGGACATCATCCTCATTTGACAGGTAGGGAAACTGAGATCTAGGTATGAAAAGTGACTTGTGCAAAGTCACACAAGCCAGTAGAGATTAGAACAGATTTGAACTGGGACTGTTGGACTCCAAGGCCCATGCTTTCGAGTGTCCTTCCGCTGAATTGTTTTTGACTCTCTGGGTTAATGGACAAAGGTGACCTTGATAAGACCATCCCTCTCGCCTTTTCTTTCTGATTTAGGTAATTCTCAAGCCTCTATAAGTGGTGATTTTTTTGTTTGCTCATTTTGGTTTGTTTGTTTGTTTACAGTGATGGTTGAGGAAGCGGGGTCTCTCCCAGGCTAAGGCAAGGCTCAAACGTGTGAGTCTGTAACAGGATGTCCTGACAGTCGGTTCTAAAGTGCGCTTTTAGGGAAGGTGCAGGCTGCTACCGGGACTGCTCCATCTGCTGGCATAATCAGGAAAGACAGGCTCGGCCCAGGAAAGGGAAGCTGGTAATGAGAACCCAAAGAATCAGGATGCGGGAGGGCAGTGGGGGGTTAGGGACAGGAGGTAGCTGGGATTGAAGAGTGAAGGTAGGGGGCACACAGTAAAATGTTACCAATCTTAAATCCAAAGGCTTTGAAACAAAAATACTTCAACACTAGAACATGATTACATTTAACTAGTGGAGATTTAATGTCATGCCTCAGCAATTTAATCCTGGGGAACAAACGTGGCTCAAGTTACAAATCCCACAGAAGTGACTGTGGCAGCCTGGAAGACCAGTCACCCAGGTGGGAGGGATCTTATAACCAGAGTATCGCCAGGCCGGGCGGCTCCTGGCCTGCCTGTGGCTGTGGGTCTGTCTTGGTGAGTCCTGCTGATGAAAGATGTCAGCCACCTTAGGAGAGCGGCATGGAGCAGGGAGGAGGTACCCAGGCGTCACACAGATGCATTTTAGTGTCACATTGATGGCATTGGGTTCTGCAGTTCATAGGCTAGGGCTGATGGGCTGCTGAGCTGGTGCGGTGGAGAGGTAGACAAGGGACAACTGAACAAATGCACCCGGACGCCTGTCCTGCCAGCTCCTGGCCTAGCTCCAAACCGAAGGTCTAGTTAGGAGGGCTGACCGAATCCTGGATGGCCTTCCTGCCCACTCCCTCCATTTCTCCTCCCCAGGTAGCCAAATGCTCTTGCTTCTTTGATTCTTGAAGGGCTGCTCCTGCTGCTGCTGCTACTGACCAGAAGGGTCAGCGTGTCACTATCACTTCATAGTTCATCACGTGCTCTCACACTCTCCCGGTGATCCCGAGGGAAAGTATTGTTACGCTCCTCATGTGACACACAAAGAAACTGAAGCTCAGAGAAACTAAAGGTTTGCCCAAAGGTCACAGGCTGAAAACCAGCACCATTAAGGAAGAATGCAAATCTCTTAACCCCCAGATCTGGCTCTGCTTTCTCCCTCCCTCTCTTCCTTCCTTTCCACCCCCCATCATCTTTCTCCCCTCCTTCCTCTCCCTTTCTTTCTTTATTGACTTTTAGAGTCACTTCCCAGGCAAAGTCTGTGTCTTACCCTTTTGTAGAATTGAGCTAGCTCTGCTTCTGTCAGGCAATATTAGCTATATCGCCAAGTCTCAACAAAGCCTCGATGAAATTTCGTATGTGAGACTTACAAGTTCACAACTGCTATTAATTATTCCTAAAGAGAACATTTTTATTAGGGTGACCATAAAATTTATTATGCAAATTGGGAATCATTTGAGATTAAAATGGGCAATAAAAATCATGAAAATTATATAATTTTGAAATGTTTACTTACTGATTAGCTAGATGGAAACAGTTCTGTTAAACAATTTTCACATACAAAATTTCCTCTAAAAATAAAAATAACACATAAGTTAATATGAACCAAAATTGTTAAAAAAACTTATTAGAAAAGATAGGAATAAATCTTTAGGACATGAATTTAGCAATGTGTTCTTAGAAATGACACCAAAAGCATAAGGAACAAAAGAAAATATAGGTAAACTAGAGATGGATAAATTCAAGATTAAGAAATTTTGTGCATCAAAGGACATTATTAAAAAAGTGAAATGAATTAAAAAATGGCAGAAAATATTTACCAATTACATATTTGGTAAGAGGCTAGTATCCCAAATATAGAAAGAAATCTTATAACTAAACAAAAGACAAACAAGTCAATTAAAAAAAAGGATAAATGACTTGAATAGACAATTCTCCAAAGAAGATATACAAATGGATAATAAGCACAGGAAAGGGTATTAATTAAGGAAATGCAAATCAAAAGCACAAGGAGATATCACTTTGCATGCAATAGGATGTGTAGAATTTTTTAAAAAGGAAAATAAGTGTTAGCGAAAATATAAAGAAATTTCCAGCCTTCATACATCACTAGTGTTAATGTAAAATGGTAAGTCACTGCGGAAACAGTTTGTCAGTTCCTCAAAAAGTTAAACATAGAATTACCCCATGGCTCACCAACATCACTCCTAGGTATATACCCTTAAAATTGAAAACAGGTATTTAAACAATAACGTGCACAAATGTTCATTCCAA
Source organism: Galeopterus variegatus (assembly GCF_000696425.1). Taxonomy (NCBI): domain Eukaryota; kingdom Metazoa; phylum Chordata; class Mammalia; order Dermoptera; family Cynocephalidae; genus Galeopterus; species Galeopterus variegatus. The sequence goes on from NW_007734955.1 coordinate 66,145, forward strand.
CATTGTTTGCAACAGCCAAAAGATGGAAGCAACCCAAATGTCCATCCACTGAAGAATGGATAAGTAAAATATTGTATATTCAGGCAACATAATGTTATTCAGCCATAAAAAGGAACTGAAACAGAGTAAGGCTAGGCCTGTGAACCAAACTGACTCCATTTCCCCTGCAGAGGACAGTTTGTTACTTTCCCACTCCTCAGTCATGAGCCCCCCAGGGCAATGATTACCCCATGGGCCGCCCTAATAAAATAGACTGCGATAAGAGAAGAAACATGTTTACTGAGTTGCAAAACCCCTCCCCAAGGCTTGTTTACCATAATTGTAAAAGTTACAGATTAATCTTAAGACCCCCCCTTAGGAATTACCACCTGCACACAAAGCATCAAGGTGACTGCTACAATGACCCTCCTGGGGTGACAAGGATGAACACCACTGCCGTCTTGGACCTACTGAGCATGCACCCATGACGCAACCAGGAAGAACAGAATGAGCCACCTCCAGTGATGCTGGCCTGTACCCCTTAACTCCTTTCTCTATAAAAGACCCTGAACAGCTCCCTGGGGGTGGTGGTGGGAGCCGGGGAGGGGATTGGTGCTAGCTTTACTGTCGCTACCCACGTTATGCGTAAGTCTATCTCTTCTCTTAATAGAGCATTGCTTGCTTTACTGCTGGGTATGAAAGAGAGTAAGACGAGGCCTGTGAACCAAACTGACTCCATTTTCCCTGCAGAGGACACTTTTGTTACTTTTCCACTCCTCAGTCCTGAGACCCCCAGGGCAAATGATTACCCCATGGGCTTCCCAGACAAAACAGACTGAAATAAGAAAGGAAACAGACATTTACTGAGTTGCAACCCCCCTCCCCAAGGCTTGATTACCATAATTGTAAAAGTTACAGATTA
>NW_007734955.1:68045-71409 GCF_000696425.1 Galeopterus variegatus
AGACAAAACAGACTGAGATAAGAAAGGAAACAGACATTTACTGAGTTGCAACCCCCCTCCCCAAGGCTTGATTACCATAATTGTAAAAGTTACAGATTAGCCTTAAGACCCCTTTAGGAATTCCCCCTTGCACACAAAGCATCAAGGTGACTGCTACAATGACCCTCCTGGGGTGACAATGATGAACACCACTGCCATCTTAGACCTACTGAGCATGCACCCATGACGCAACCAGGAAGAACAGAATGGACCCCCTCCAGTGACGCTGGCCTGCTGCCCCTAACTCCTTTCCCTATAAAAGACCCTGAACAGGTCCCCTCAGGGGGCTAGCCTTACTGTTGCTACTCCCCTTATGCATAAGTCTATCTCCTCTTTTAATAAAGTGTTGCTTGCTTTACTGTTGGGTACATTGCTCATTTCTATGACTTTGGAATCCGAGAGCCTAATTTAATCACTGGCAAAAATTGGAAAGCTTTGGGCACCGGAGAGGACTCCAGCTGCAAGAAGCAAGTGGCCACTGGGACTATTTTGCTCCCATGTCTCTGCTGCTGGTAGATCTCTCCTGGAGTCCCTGCCCTAAATTCTGACAAGGCAATGCTTTTTTTCTCTTTACCTTTCTCTGATTTTCTGAGCCCTCTTCTGTTTGGTTGGATTGTATCCACTTCTATATACATGCACCCTGGAAGGCTCCTGGCTATGCTTTGCTTTTCTGATTTAAATCTAGTCGATACTTTTCTTCTTTATGCTGAAAACGGTGGGGAGAACTGCTTTTATCAATTACTATTAATGGAATAGGTTGCCCCCCCCTCCCCCGCCCCGATTAGGACTAGGCTAAACTGGACCGCATTTTTCCTCTTTTCTCTTTGCTTGTTTAGACATTTAGTTGAGTACCGGTAATCTGAATAAACCTTTCAATCCTTGCACCAACTTTTGGACTTTCAGGTCATTTGTTTAAGGCGAGAGGGGAAGCCGAGCCTGTCCTGTCGGTAACAGGTACATTGTTCATTTCTATGACTCGACTCCAAGAGCATAATTTAATCAATGGCAAAAAATGGAAAGCTTTCGGCAGCAGAGAAAACTAGCTGCAAGAGGCAAGTGGCCACTGGGACTCTTACTCTCCTTTCCCCCATTTTCTTCCTCTTTCAAGTGACTGCTGGACAACTGCAGTTTAAAGTCCTCTCACCCTGTGAGAAGCTGCTTCCTCTGGCCGGCAGCGGCTTGCCATGACGGGTAATTAGCAGAGGTGGGAAGGCCAGTCCTGCACCATGAAGACCTTGCTTGAGCGGGTTCCCCCTGACAAGGGATTCATGAGAGTGGTGAGGATTCATTCCAACGTTGTGCAGTGACTAGAAGTCCACAAGCCACTAACATTCTCTTTGCCTTTCTCTGATTTTCTGAGCCCTCTTCTGCTATTTGGTTGGATCGTATCCACTACTGTGCAGGTGCACCCTGGAGGGCTCCCAGCTATGCTTTGTTTCTGATTTTCTGAGCCCTTTTCTGCCATTCTGTATACGTGCAACCTGGAGGGCTCCCGGCTATGCTTTGTTTCTCTGATTTACATCTAGTCGATACTTGTCTTCTTTGTGCTGACAACAGTGGGGATAAACTGCTGTTATCAATTATTGTCAGTGGAATAGGTTGGCCCTGCCGGTTGGGACTAGGCTAAACCGGACCCCACTGCTCCTTTTTTCTCTTTGTTTGCTTGGTTAGACATTTAGTTGAGTACCGGAAATCTGAATAAACCTTCCAGTCCTTGCACCAACTTTTGGACTTTCAAGTCATTTGTTTAGTGTGAGAGGGCAAGCTGAGCCTGGTCTCTCAGTAACAGAGTGATGTTTTGATAATGCTACAACATGGATGAACACTGAGAACATTATGCTAAACGAAAAGGCCAGATACTAAAGTCAAATATTGTGTTATTTCATTTATATGAAATGTCCAGAATAGGAAAAGAGAAAGCAGATTAGTGGTTGCCAGGGTCTGGTGGAGGCGGAAGGTGGAGTAACTACTTAATGGGTTTGGAGTTTTCCTTTGGGTGATAAAAATGCTTTTGAATTAAATTGAGATAGTAGCTGTACAACACTGTGAATGTACTAAATGCCACTGAAGTGTATACTTCATGATGGTTAATTTTACGTTATGTGAATTTTGCCTCAAGAAAAAGAAAAAGATTCTGGACAAATGCTAAACCAAAATGGGACACTAAGACAGTAGGCATTAATCAAGCAAACCAGTTCGGAGGGTAACCCTAACTATGCATGTTAGGGTTTAAGACTATTGAGGTTTTAAAATGAAATTGAAAGATATATTAGCTGCATACTCTTACTAAATTTCTCATTTCCCTCTCTTAGCTCTAACCTAAATCTAGCCTACACTCGCAATGTTTTCCTTCTGGTCTCTCTCTGACTCAGGAATTTGCTATGGATAATCTGTGATTTCCTTCTATAGCAGATGTAAGGTGGGGCATAGGCCTATTCCCTTTCCCTGTGCATACCAGAATTCCTCCTCCCCACTGGGAAACTATCCCTGGCCAAGGTAGTTAACACAAAGAAAGGCACGTCTCCTTTAAGACAAATGGAAGACAGTAGGAAGCAGGAGCCCAGAGTAAATCAATTAGCATGTAAATGTAGTTAGAACACTAATGTTAACTACTCTAGCGCCAGGAGGGTGACTAGTAAGTTAACTGATCTACTCAGCCAGATCTCCTGGGCTCTGACTTAGGTGAACTGGACAAGGGTCTATGCATAAGCATGCAAATGATTGACACCTCTCCTCTGATCTGTTCACTGGATAACTGTTGTATGTACCCCGTGGTGGTGTGGATTTCTCAGCACCTCCTGTAAGTCTAGTAAACCAGTGTCTCTACCTATTGTAGCAGCGGGTGAGTTCTTTGGAACAGGTGAACACTATGTGAGTGCCCTTTCAGATTTTAGGCTTTGGCAACACCGCAGAACTTCCCAAGGACGAATGTGAATGTACCAGTCTCATTGTTGGTTATTTGAGAAGCCACTGCCATTTTGGCATTTCTTAGAGACAACTGCCCCTTTTACCAAAGTTAATATGTGGCTCACACTTATGACCTTCATTTTGCTTTTCCAATCATCTCACTCTAAGTCAGGATTATAAACTTAAGTGCTGTCACTGGCGAGGAAGGTAAAATAAATGTGGAGAATGGACAGACGAAGCATGATAGGAAGACTGGGGTTTATAGCAAAATGAGATGCCCTGACTAAGGAAATTCAAATTCAGCCTTCAGAATACGGTACCAGCCGAGCAGAGTCTATCTATAAGGCAGAATTTGGCCCACAGTCTGTGAGTTTACGACTTTTTTTTATTTTTTATTTTTTTGACTGGTAAGAGGATC
>NW_007734955.1:71455-74109 GCF_000696425.1 Galeopterus variegatus
TGAGAAGCCACTGCCATTTTGGCATTTCTTAGAGACAACTGCCCCTTTTACCAAAGTTAATGTATGGCTCACACTTATGACCTTCATTTTGCTTTTCCAATCATCTCACTCTAAGTCAGGATTATAAACTTAAGTGCTGTCACTGGCGAGGAAGGTAAAATAAATGTGGAGAATGGGCAGACGAAGCATGATAGGAAGATTGGGGTTTATAGCAAAATGAGATGCCCTGACTAAGGAAATTCAAATTCAGCCTTCAAAATAACGGTACCAGCCGAGCAGAGTCTATCTATAAGGCAGAATTTGGCCCACAGTCTGTGAGTTTACGACTTTTTTTTATTTTTTATTTTTTTGACTGGTAAGAGGATTGCAACCCTCGGCACAGTGTCCTGTGCACCACTCTCAGCCAGTGAGCGCATGGGCCACCCCTATATAGGATCGGAACCTGCGGCCTCAGCGCTACCAGCGCCGCACTCTCCCGAGTGAGCCATGGGGCCGGCCCCTACAACTTCTGCAAGTAAATCAACTATGTTACAGAAAACTCTGTTCTCTGTGATCTTATTCAAAAGGTTTGATGCAGATAATGCAAAGTAGAAAGATTGTTCTCTGTTAAGTCCGAAAAATTTGAGACAAAATTTTTTGTAAGTAAAAATAGTTTTAATTAATTTGTTCCCTTTGTCTTATGGAATCACAGAACCTTAAACTTTGGGTCTCATTTTCCGCTTAAGAGTGGGAATCTTCTCTGTCACACCTCTGACAGAGGTCCCCAGCCTTCATTTAACATTTCATTGATGAGGACCTCACAATACATAAAGGCAGTTGTTGACTTACTGGCCTTCTCAAGTTGTTAGTGTTAGGCCGCATGGCTGGCTTAACATCAGCACAGCCAGGTTAAGCAACTTTCCCCCTTCTCCCCTCCCTTTTCCCTTTTCCGCTCTGGGAACTGAGATTCCTCTCCCAGGAAGGGGTAAACATTACTGTTATCATCAAGGGAATGTCTTGTGGGTTGTGTCTAGCAGGTTTCAGGCTGGAATGCTTTGTACTGAGATAGTGGCTAATCAGGAGCCTATGCTAATCGGACCACAAAGACTGTGTCACCTTACATACCACTGATTTTGAAATTGCCCGTTACTCTGAACCCTCCCTAAAAGTCTTATAAGCTTCCTGCTTTCCTTAATTCGGGAGAGCTGAACTGGCTCAGTCTCCCCTCCACGTTAGTGGAATAAAGCTTTTGGCTGAAATGGCACCTGGCTCAGGTCTCTCTCTCTTCTCTGTCTTGCAGAAACTAACAGTTAGAAAGTAATGTGGGTGGTTGGAGGGGGGGTGAGCTTTGTTCTATTTCCTTGTCTGTTCCTCTTGTCCATTTTGGTTCTGCCTGTTGTGGTGGGAAACGGAGTCCATTCCTGCTTCTACAGTTTTTCCTTCAAATATTTGGAGACAGCTCTCAAACCTTTCTTTGGATTTATCTTTTCCAAGCTGCACTGTTCCAATTCATTTAGTCATCCCTCATATTGATGTGGTTTGCAATTCCTTATCTTATTGCACACAATCCTCCAAATGCCCTCTTTTTCATTATTACCCTTTTTTGACTTTTGGTGTATTTAGAATCAAACATGCAGTGCAAAGAAAATTCAAGAACAATGCAGTGAGGCTAGTGCTTCTGGTATTTTGAAATCCAGATCTTTATTCAATGTTTTTCATCTTCTTAAGATTTTAATCTGCATGGAGGCAAGGACTGTGCTTTCTTGTTTATGATATTGTCCTCAGCACCTTGCACAGTGCTTGAAATATGTAGATTTCCAATGCATAATTGTTTAATTATTAAATAGATAGCTTATCCATGTCTCTGTCTCTGGCCAACTATTTACAGAGGCTGAAAAACAATTTTGTTAACACCTGGTCCCATTGCAATGTCTTGTTTTCCATTTTCTTTTTCTTTCCCTCCCACCCTTCTCTCTTTCTTTCATTCTTGAATTTCTTCTAATCTTTACAGATCTCTAGAAACTTAAAAATTACAAACTAGTGAACTCATGAGAGCATGCCGAGTTTAAATGGCATTTGTTCAGTTTCAGGAGAATACTGTCTTTTGGCCTTCACAGTATTTTTTTACCCAAATAAGTTCCAACATGTGCGAAAACTGGAACTAGAATAGAGCTACTTTACCCTGTTAATTTCTAGATAGCTGCGGAGTTATTTTTACTGAGTGTGTGTGCATGTGTGCATGTGTTTGTGTGTGGTGTGTGTATGTATTGCATGTACCAGTTTATGGGATAGAGAGTGACACTTGTGGGCTGGAAGCAGGTTGGTCAGTTCTACAGGGCAGTGTTCACCAAACACTGGTCTGTGGGACCAGCAACAATAAAATTGCCTGGTGCATTTGTAGATTCTCGGGCCTTATCTTGTGCCTCCAGAATTCAAAACTTTATGGAGTTTAGGAATTTCCATTTATTTATTTATATGGAGTTTTATATTTACTTCTTTATTTATATGGAGTTTAAAAATTTGCGTTTTTAGGGCCGACCCCATGGCGCACTTGGGAGAGTGCAGTGCTGGGAGCGCAGCGACGCTCCTGCTGCGGGTTTGGATCCTATATAGAAATGGCCGGTGCGCTCACTGGCTGAGCGCAGTGCAGGCGACACCACACCAAGGGTTGCGAT
>NW_007734955.1:75197-77736 GCF_000696425.1 Galeopterus variegatus
GTTGACATTTCAAATTTGAGTACTTAAAAAATCATATGCAGGTACCTCTATTTTAAAAATACAATCATTGAAAAGAGTGATGAATTTATTAGCGTGGAAAGATGTCCACTACAAATTAAGTAAGAAAGGCCTGTTTAGACTGTGGAAGTATAAAGAAGAACGTGGAAGTGGCTACTCTGACAGTTCTTCGTGGCTGCTTTTCTCGGAGAGAATGGGGTAGAGATTTGGAGGGTAGCAGGAGAGATTTTCTAGGATGTTGATGGTGTTCTATTTACTGATCCCAGTACTGTATACATAGAAATTTGCAAACTATCAAGATGCATGTTAACTATGTCTGCACTTTCCTGATTATGTGTTATCTTTCTCAAAAAACTAGCTAAATTTTGAAGTTTTGACACCAACAGCTTACTGTTTAAGTTGTCTTGAAAAATCATTTATGAAGAATGCCCAATTTAGCTTCTTATTAATTCTTGGAATAGAAACTTTAAATGTATATATTTGTGTTCATGATTCATATGATTTGATTTGAATTCAAATAAGTGCTGTCAAGTATCTCTTGAAAATAATTTGCTGCTTTAATAAAACATACTAACTATACTCTAGAACTGAATAAGGAAACCATGGCTTAAAACCAGTCCTTGGGTCTTTGGTCTCTTTCTCTCAATTTTTTTCATTAAAAAATATTTTTTCCCCTACTGTATTATCTTATGTTTCTTTTTATTAATTCTAAAAGCTGATACTTTATAGATCCGCAGTACTGTGTGATTTACAAGCAGCTTCATCTGCACTGTTTGATTTAATGTGGTATTTACAATATTTCTCTAGGCCAATAGATAGGTCTCTGCTAACCTTTCTGTATCTCAGACTCCTCATATGTAAAAGAGTAGAATTAACTTATTATAATACAGCTAGTAATGGGTGGAACTGGGAGTCAAACTCAGATCTTGTGAATATAAGTGCAAGGTTGTATCTGTTACATGGATGTTTCTTTTTAAAAAGTAAAGACAAATATCCTCCAAATTTATTTGCCCTCCCTCTACTTATGAGGCTGATGAATAACTTTATTTTTCTGATTACTGGCCTTTGTGTAATTAAAATTTCCCTGGCTCTTGACCACAGGACCCAATTGTCACCTTTTAGTTCTACGAGGGTACTTCAAAAAGTTCATGGAAAAATAAAATTAAAAGGTAATACAAATCTTTCCATAAACTTTTTGAAGTACTCTCATACTTTGTAGAGAAATGAACAGTTGCTGAAAGAAAAATTTAAAATTTTACATTCATTTATAGTATGCATACACAAAAGTGTACATTCATTGTGTGTAGCTCAACTGATTTTCACAAGCAAATACAATCTTGCAACCAGCACCCAGATTAAGAAATGCAGTGTTTACCAGCACCCCAGAAGCTTCCCTCACATTCATTTCCAGCCAGTATCCATATCCCAAGGCCAACCACTATCATGACTTTTAGTACCACAGATCAGTTTCGCCTGTTTTTATACTTTATACAAATGGAATGATACAGTATGCATTCATTTGTGTCTGGCTTCCATAGCTCAGTGTTATGTTTGGGATTCACCCACATTGTTATTTGTACTTGTAGAATATTTATTCTCTTTGCTGTAGAGTTTCTATCAATGATACAGTATGCATTCATTTGTGTCTGGCTTCCATAGCTCAGTGTTATGTTTGGGATTCATCCACATTGTTATTTGTACTTGTAGAATATTTATTCTCTTTGCTGTAGAGTTTCTATCGTTGAGTGGTTTTTATGAACTATTGATGGGCATTGGTTAATTTTTTGGTTTGAGGTTATTAACATGAGAATATTGTGATCCTTCTAGTCCAATTCTTTCAGTGAATAGATGTACACATTCCTGTTAGATATATAGCTAGTTTGGAATTGCTGGGCCCTAGCTTATGAATGTGTTCAGATTTAATAGATGTTGCTGAAAATTTTTCCAGAATGGCTTACACTCCCACTGCCTCCAGGCCCAGCGAGTTTTAGAAAGAGCTAGGGAAATAAATGCCCTATTCTTTCTGTCTTTTCTATGATTTCTTGCTTGTGGTTTTCATCATCTAAGTCCAATCTGAAGCTTGGACGATGCGTTCCTTGAGGTCAGCCTCTAGGAGCAGAGCAGTGTGAAGTGTGGAAAGCGATTCTGGAGACCCAGGGGAAGAATTCAGCCCCTCCTCTCATCCCGGGCCCTTGGTATAACTGTTGATTTTCTTTTCTGCATGGATTCTGAGCTCCTCTCTTATTCTTACTGATCTGTAAAAGCGGTTTTTTGAAGTAGATGGAGTTATTAAGTAGGCAAAAAATATGGTTATATGAACTTTTTCTTTCTTATATTCCTGAAGTGTTGTTATATGTATAAATGGCACATTTGAACATATCACTTTTAGTTTTGTAATGCAAACATGCTTCTCCATACGTCCATCCATGTTTTAAATGCTGTTATACCCAATGCATGCATTATTTTAGACACAGAGTTTTGGGGAATATCAAATAATTAATACTTGTTGGTAACATAGGAC
>NW_007734955.1:78205-79393 GCF_000696425.1 Galeopterus variegatus
TATTTTAGACACAGAGTTTTGGGGAATATCAAATAATTAATACTTGTTGGTAACATAGGACCAAAATAGCACAAATCCAACCACTCTAATTCAGAAAAAGGAAGATGATAAAGGGAAGGGAATACATGTTTTGTGCGTTTAGGTGCCAGGCAGTGTGCTATGTGTAAGTATCATGCAAAATAAGAGTGGTGCCCAGAATTCTAGTTCCTTAACAATAGATGATCCACTGTAGTTATTGCCATACCCACTTGATTCTTCTAGCTGTAGCTGATCAAGAAAGAGAAACTATCAGTTGCAGAAGTGGGCTCTGATGCATGAGCAAGTTGCACACATAGGTTGCTCAGATCCCCAGGGTGTCTACACCCTTGCCTCCCTCAGTCAGTACCTCTGGCTTGGGCATTCCCATGACCAGAAGGCCAAAGATTAAAACACTTGAGCTGGATAACAAATGACCCTCTCCAATATGCCAGCACCAATGGATTGCTGCAATGTTATAGCTTCTTATAGCAGGGGCCCTGCATGATAGTAGAAAAGTAAACACACTCAGTGGGCAGAACAGAGGCAGTATATCTTGTTAGAAGGAGAAACGGCTGAGGTTAAGATTTACTCTGATTTCTGGACATCAGATAATGATCTGGCCAGATAGTCAGGATACTGCAGGGAGCAAAATTGGGGAACTGCTGCTAACTATCATGCTAGGCAGAGAAACACTTGAGTTATGGGAAAGAGGGTGTGTGTGGCCCAGAGCACTGGTAATAGACTTATTCTGTGTTACCTTCCTGCCCACAGCCATTCTCTGGGAAGTGCCCATGTCCATAGTCCTTGCTGGTAGGACACATTTAACTGGCCATTCTTTTATCCAATGATGCACCCAGCCCAGCAGATAGGACTGGAATATGGATAGGGAGGTGGGGAAGATGACAATTGTCTGGGCTTAGACAAGTAGGTTCTCTTGGAGAATTTGAACTTAGACACTGTTGAAAGTCACAGATAGGTTGCAGGAATTCTAGAAGCAGACACTATGAGGTGACGGGCCAGGTTAAGGGAAGAATACCAGCTTCCAAACTCAAGGAGCCAGGGATGCCCACACTTTGGAGCTCCTCTTCAACTCCCTCTCCCAACAACTACAGCGATATCTCATTTCCCATCTTGGCATCCAAGAGGTCTGCATCCCTAAAAAAAATCCCA
>NW_007734955.1:79846-84890 GCF_000696425.1 Galeopterus variegatus
CAGCGATATCTCATTTCCCATCTTGGCATCCAAGAGGTCTGCATCCCTAAAAAAAATCCCAATCAGTTTAATTTGCCTAGATTGACTGTACTTTAGTATTAGAAACTAATAAATCATTGGTGTTGAAAGAGTTAAATAAATACCGGTTATTAGGTATTGGGTTTCTAGAGATTGACAATGCGTGATCCCCGCTCACATGTTAGCACCGAAAATTTAAGAAGAAATTAATAAATGTCATTTACTTTGCTAAATGCTGTAATTGAAATAACTACAAAGATCACTAAAAACAAAATAAGAAAGTGGCCAAGTCTACTAGGGGTGAGTTTACTGTGAAGTTAATGATGCTTAAGAGTCAGGGCTTCTCGCTTGTACAGAATCCTTCCCCTGTAAATTTCGTGAAAGTAGGAAATTTTAACTGGAATTAGTGAATTTCTATCTTGTATTCTTTTATTCTTAAAGGGCCTCCCTCCCTCCAATTATTTATTCTTTGGGTTCTGCAAATCCTGTATCTACCCCTTCTGCGAGTTTAGTGACTTTGAACCAAGTGTTGAAGGACGAATATTTTCTCAGGTGGACAAGGGTGAATTGGCTAAGCTAGGTGGCAAGAACAGTGTGTCAAAGCATGATGTTGTAAACCAATTTTGATTGTTTGAGGAAAAGATAATAGTTTGATGCTAAAGTTGAATGGACAGTGGAAGGCAGTGGGTAGCACTACAATTGATGAATAAGAAATCTGGGGAGGTGAGTAGGGGCCAGTCATGGAGACCCTTTGCCATGCTCAAGATTTTGGATTTATCTTGTGGGTGAGGGGAGTGGGAGAAAGAGATGAAACCATCCTAGAAGGCTTTCATAGATGGAGCCTTCCCACCCAAAAAATGTTTCCAGTTCTCGAAGTGCTCAATGAGATCAGGAAGCTTGCAAGTTTTTGCAGGTGCTGTAACTTCGAGGAAGTGAGGACCTGGCAAAGGAGAGAGAAAGAAACAATAATCTATATATTTGGAGAGAAAGATAATAAAATGGCTAAGAATAAAAAATAAATTCAAAGTATTGTACAAATGTACAGCTGAAATGATTGAAAGCAGTTCCCAAAATGTCAAAGGAAAACACTAGAAGGGAGGAGGAGAACAAGAAAAATATTTGTATCAGCTACTAATTAAATAATCCATTCCCGTAGCATCTTCACTGAGAAAAAGATGAGACACAGTCCAGCAGAAACAGCAATTGGCTGGAATCTTCCCAGCACCCACTGCATGTGCTTCTGTAAATGTGCATGCATTAAGTGCTACTTAGTGTAGGTCAGGGGCATAAGGTCCAGTGTGGCAGGGAGGGGCCTTTCCCAAATGCCCCAGAAACAGCAATTGGCTGGAATCTTCCCAGCACCCACTGCATGTGCTTCTGTAAATGTGCACGCATTAAGTGCTGCTTAGTGTAGGTCAGGGGCATAAGGTCCAGTGTGGCAGGGAGGGGCCTTTCCCAAATGCCTACATCCTCATGAGCTATGACTCCCCAGCCACTGATATCATACTCTTTCAAGAAGTGCAACATAACCCACAGCCAGTCAACTCTGGGATTTCAGCCTGTGGCTTTACATGCCCATGACCCAAGTGTCTAGGCAACAATTACCCTATCACCCCTGCTCCATAATTCTTATCCAGGCATGAGAAACTTTTAAATTGCATTCGGGGATAAGACTTCCACAGCAGTAAGTTAAATCCAAGAAATAAGCATGCAACATTGTATGTGGGTTTCCATAAAGCTATTATGTCAGACGGACATCAGTTAGATGGCTGACTCAAAGGGGGCCACTTGTGGATTTTATTAAGGAGGAGCTATTTCTTCCTGTATTGGCCAAATACATAGCCCTGGTTGTACAAACAGACATGGAACCATGATGAAGGCTCATGATTTAAAACCCCTATATACAGAAGAATTCTCACTGTGGATACTCTGTACTCAGCATGTAAAAGCACTCATTCAATTTCATTGCTAATAGAGTTCCTTCCAAATGGGCAACAGTCACTTCTTATATGTGGTATCATTCGACACCAGCAAGTTTGGGCAAAGAGCATCCAACAAATAGGCAGTAATTAGAGCATATTATCTTTGCCTCCTCCCCCACCTCCACAGTCTTACAACACCAACTCCGTATTTACTCCACGTATTTTAGCAACAGTAAAAGAGATTGAGTCAGAAATAAGGTGTGATTCAACTGAAGTTTGTGTTGGCTCAACAAATCAAACATTTCTTGGGCCTCTTGAAAGGCTATTATAGAGCCACTAATTAACCCCCAGATTTTCTATCCCACTTTTCAGGGCAGGGAGGCCAATTTTCTGCCTTGCGAGCTAGGGAATGCAGACTAATTTTTTCTCACCTATGTCTTTCTTAGATCCTTCAATTAAATGCTACTAATGGCTCCTGAAGCCCATGTTCTGACAAGCTTCTACCAGGAAATGGAAACCAGGGATGAAGCCAGGGTATTGAGACTTTTATGCAATGGCTGCCAAAGGCAAAACTGTGAGGTCAAATCAGAGCAAAATAGAGTGCAAGGGACATTAGATCATCTTATCCAACTGAATTATTTAGTAGATGAGCAAACTGGGACCCTGAAAAGTCAAGCAATGTGCCCAGAGTCACAAAATTATTTAATGAGCAACTCAGGACATGTATCCACGTCATCCCATTCCTTATTCCACTCCCTGCCACTCCAGTACACAAGTGAAATTTATTCCAAGAAAATTGCAGTTTTCTGTCTCAGCAAACCTCATCATCCTCTTCACAATACCTCACTCTCTCTCCTCCTTTAGGTGTTAAATGCTCCCTTCCTGCTCTCCATCTTGTGTTTGATTAAAACATGCCTCTCAAGAAAGACACTTAGCTTCAGAAGTAATTCAAGTCATACCCTCCCAGGCATATTTTTCATGGAAGGATTTATTTTAATGCACGGTTTTGAATAGGGTACTTATTGCAGAGCCTTGATATTATACCTAGAGACAATCACCATGTAGGCCTGTGTAAAACCAACTCAATTATGGGAACATCTGGAGCTTCACACCATGTAGACAGAGAGCATTTGTGCAGGCAAATTTTCTTAAGAGGTGGACAATGTGAAGCAAATGTATTTCTGGGAAACACTGTGTCTAGAACTCCCCAACAAGAAGGATGCTCCTGATGTTCCAAAATATTGCTAAGTGACTCTCCAAGCAAATTCTGAGATCATTACATTCTGAAAATATGTTCTTCACAATTTTTCTTGGAGCATTTGTGTGTTATAGGCACTCCCTAACTAATTCAGAGAAGAAAAAAACAAACAGAGCACCTCCTGGTAACAAGCGGCTACACACACTTTTAGGAACATATTGGAGACAAGCAAACTTTCATTCATTCAATTTATTTGACAACTATTGAAGTATCAGCACATATCAGGCTCTTTACTAGATGATCTGTGTATAGCAGCAAACAAAACAGAAAATGTTCCTGCTTTCTTAGAGTTCATGTTCTATAGATGGGAGACAGAAGAAACAAACAAATAAAATTGTATAATGTTGTATAGAATTGTACATAAAGCAAAACAAGGAGACAAATCGGCACTTTTATAGCTATGGATTGGTAGTCTTCTCAGATGAGCTAACAGTTCAGTAGACCCCAAATGGGTTGCAAGAAAAATCCACATGGCTAATATCTGAGGGAAGAGTATTTCCGGTAGTGGGTCAGCCAATGCAGAGATCGGAGATAAGAATGCACTTGACATTGTGAGGAAGAGCAAGGAAGCCATGTAGGCAGGAGGGGAGTGAGTGGTGGGAATTGAGACCAGAGAAACAGAAGGTCAGCTCTTGCAGGACCTCAGAGGCCGTGATAAAGATTTTGGATTTTGTTTTAAGGGAGGTAGAAAGTGAGAGGCAAAGGCACAAGTGAGAGGAATGAAAAAGGAGGAAGATTCAGGAAAATGGCGAAGATCAACTGTGGGTGATGTTGCCACCTGTTCCTGACCCTCAACTTCTTCTTTAACATTGTTAAAACCTGAAAAGTGCTTACCATGAGTATTTACATTATGGAAATCTGAGGAAGGGCCAAGTTGTACAGACAGTATATCTTAGGGTAAAACTGGGACAGCTCTTGAGGATGCAAGAATACGAGAGTATAGTTATTGATTGATTTTTATTGCAGAAATAAAAACTTAAACTGCCTTATATATCAAAAGGGATTTATTAGCTCATGTGATTCAAAAGTCCACAAATGTCATGAGCTTCAGGCATAGTTTGAGCAAAGTTCTGAATACATTTTTGTGATTCTCTCAGATATGTCTGTTAACTCCATCTTCAGGTTGGCTTTTATCCTGGTAGATTAATAACTGCAGTGTTCACCACACTATTCATTCAGAAACAAAGAGAGTTTCTTGATTACCAAAGTCTGCAAAAGTCCTGAACTTTCCAATGATCAAATTAATTGCCATGCCCATGCTAATGCTATGAGCTGATTATCTTAGGTTGTGGTGATATACCAGTTTTTGAATCACTGTGACAAGAAGGATAGGATTTTGCTCATATAGGCTAATCATGACTCATGCTTGAAGCTGCGGATTGTATCCAGTCTACTTAAGTTCTAATACTGGAGGCGTTAAATGTAGGAAGGTAGAGCAGATGCTGGGGAATCATAACAAGATCCACTTTACACTGAGGAAGGAAGAGAAAGGAAGTCTTGGGACTTCCCAAAAGTCAGGAAGGACTTTGAACTATCATAGGCTGTGGAATTGTGTTTGAGCCAAGGTGAACTAAGTATAGAGGTGAGGGTGAGGGTGGGTATGAGGATACCAGGATATTCTCAATCTAACTCTAAAATAAACTGCATGCTATTTTTTTTATAAGGGTGGGTATGAGGATACCAGGATATTCTCAATCTAACTCTAAAATAAACTGCATGCTATTTATTTTTTATAAATATTTTTTTATTTTGTCAATATACAATGTAGTTAGTTATTGTGTCCCTTCACCGAAAGCTCCCTCCCTCCTCCCTCTCCCCCCTCCCACCCAGGTGTGTCCCCTCCATT
>NW_007734956.1:0-9976 GCF_000696425.1 Galeopterus variegatus
CGCTTGGGAAGCGCAGCGGCGCTCCCGTCTGAGGGTTCGGATCCCACATACGGACCGGTTCCCGCTCAGGCAACACTGAGGGTTGCGATCCATTGCCGGACATGGAAAAAAGACAAAAGACAAAAAAAAAAAAACCAAACTTTGTTTTTTCAGTTCATTACCTACTTGAGAATAATTCATCTTTTCTCTGCTAATGTACAATGTCATCTTTATCAAATACTAAGAGACTGTTTCTGGTCTGTGTTCTGTTCCATGGATCTGTCTCTTCATGCACTAACACAAGGATGTTTTAACTGTTATATATTTAAAGTGCATTTTAATATTTGTTATTATCTATATTGGCCTTCTTTTTCTTATTCTTGCTTATTTTGTTTTCCAAATGAACTTGAGAATCATCTTGTTGACAACTCCATGAAAAAAATTTATTGCTATTTTGGGGTTAGTGGAAATTTATATACTAAATTAAGAAGAATTCAATCTTTTAAGATGCTGAGTTTTTCAATCAAAGAATGTGATTATGAATGTTATTTCTTTAAAGCTCTTCATGGCCACCATGAATAGTGTTTTAAGGTTTAATTTATACAGATCTTGCACATGTCTCATTACATTTATTCCTAGGTATTTAAATAGTAGTCTTCACTTCCTTTGAGATATCCTAACTAGTTGTAATTTACAAATGTGAAGGCTGTTGATTTCTAGATATGAACTTCCCCTAACCACCTGACTGAATTTTTATTATTTATAATAGTTTCCCAGGTACATAATCGTATTATCTTTAAATATGATGATTTTTCTTCCTTGTGCTCAGTTTTTATAGTCCTTGTATCTTTCCCTTGTTTATTTTAGGTTGGTCTTCAGAATATCACCGAACAAAGGATAAAGGATGTCTTTATCTTATTCTTGACTTTAATGGGACTGCTTCTGTGGTTTCCCCACACTGAGTATTAACTGACTATCCACCATGTTCCAGGCACCAAAATATAGCAAATCCAGCTGTCATTTAGGACTCAACTCAAATCCACCTTCTTCAAAAGCCTCGTTTGATGGCCTCAAACAGAAGTTGTCTCTGCCTCCTCTGAACTTTGTATTTTCCTCTCTTATGTCCCTTCCTACTTTTTATCCTGTGAATCTTGGCTCTGCCACTTCACTGGCTATGTGACCTTGGGCAAATTATTTCACCTCTCTGTGCCACTGTTTCTTTATCTGTAAATGTGTCTAATTGTTGTACCTACTACTATCGCCACTCAATAAATGGCAGTAGCTGCTGTTGTAATTGACTATAGCCCTGTGAGATAAGGAGGACAGGTATTATCACTACCATTTCACAGATGGAGAAACTGAGGGTGGAATAATAAAGTAACTTTTTCCACATCATAAAGGGGCTAAGAATAGATTTGAAGACAAACTGGATTTTCAAATATGGTGATCTGGGAGGTTCATTATTTATAAACGTGCAGAATCTTTTTCATCTATAAGCAGTATTATGGGTTGAATTATCTCCCAAAATTCATATGTGGAAGTCCTAACCCCCAGTACCTCAGAATGTGACTTTATTTGGAAATAGGACTCCTGCAGATGTAACTAATTAAGGTCATATTGGAATAGGGTGGGCTCTTAATCTCATATAAATGGTGCTCTTGTTAAAAGGGGGAAATTTGGGGACACAGGGAGAATACAATATGAAGAGGAAGGCAGAGATCAGCGAGGTGCTTCTACAAGCCAAGGAATGCCAGAGATTGTCAGCAACCAACCGGGAGCTAGGGGGGAGGCACAGAGCAGAGTCTTCCTCGCAGCTGTCAGAAGGAGCATGCCCCGCTGACACCTTAATCTTAGAGTTTTAGGCTCCAGAATTGTGAGATGATATGTTTCTGTTGTTTAAGACACATATTTGTGGTACTTTTTTGTGACAGCCCTCTCAAACTGATACAACCAGGGAGTAGCCATCTACCAGGCTATTTTCCTAAATGGTAAGAAAGAAAATGAGAAAGAGGATCATAGTTTTAGCTTTTCCACACTTGAGACAGTAAGACGTGAATCTGTCAATTAAAATAAAAACAGATGAAGAACAAATAGTAAATACTTTGCTGATGATGCATTGACTTGAAATGTCCGTCTGGAGTAGTATATAAACATAAATGAAATACTATCTCTTTCCTGAAACAGGTATGCACACACATTTACTGAACTGTTAAACCCATCAATCTTAGTACATGGCAAGCAAATCAAAAGTTTCCATATATTTACACTGATCACGGATCACATCTTTAATTTCTTTTATATCTTTTCCATCTCATCGCCCCTGCTCAGTACTTGGCAAGCCAAGACTGAATGCTTTTGATATAGTGGAACAAACAGGTCTGCGGGTCAAATGTACTTTCCTCCTCCCACCAGCTTCCTGTCTGCACATCCTTCTAACCCAAACAATGCAGTTTACCTAACTTTCATCTTTAGGTTCATTTCAGAGCAGCAATCTACTTAACCTTTCTGACTCTCAGACTTTGGCTTTTTTAATCTGTAAATTGGGTATAGTATATTCTCTTTAAATTTTTTTTATATTTCTTTTATTTTTTAATTTTTTTTGTTTATTTTTGGTTTTATTCTCTTTAAATTTTGTGGGAACAGAATGAGGAAATCTATGTTAAAGAATTTTTTCTAATCAATTGATAGTACCAGGAAAAAAATCAGTTAAGACAAAGAAAATCTGAAAAGCACTATCAATACATCAAACACTCTTTTCAAGTTTACCTGGTATGTTGACCAGGATAGACACACACCAGAAAAAGCTAGTTTCTTATGGTAAAAATTTAGATTATTGATCTAAATGATCAAATGAGCTAATTAAATTCAGGGTAAAAAGAAAGGAAATAGTAAAGAGGAGGAATAAATGAATAGAAAATTTGCAAACAATAGAGAAAAATCTTTAAAGCCAAAAGCAGATACTTTAAAAAGTTCAATAAAATAGATAAAACGCTCTTTATACTAACAAAGAGAAAAAAGAGAGAAGACACAGATTACCAATATCTGGAAAGTGAAAAGGGACATTGATACAGATTCTATAGCCCTTAAAAGAATAATAAAGCTGGATGGATATTTCTCCAAAGAAGATATATTCAAATGGCCAACCAGCATAGGCAAAGATGCTCAACATCACTACCCATTGGAGAAATGCAAATCAAAACCACAATGAGATTCTATGTCACACCCACTAGGATGGCTATAGTGAAAAAGACAGATAGTAACAAGTGTTAGCAAGAATGTGGAAAAGTTGAAACTCTCACACACTGCTGATGAGAATGTGAAAGGGTGCAGTCATTTTGAAAAACAGTCTGGCAGTTCTTCAAAAGATTAAACATGGAGTTATCTTATGACCCAGCAATTCCAATCCTAGGTATATACCCAAGAAAAATGTAAACGTGTCTACTCAAACACTTGTACATGAATGTTCATAGCAGCATTTGAACCTTAAAAACATTAAGTACAAGAAGGCAGTCACAAAAGACCACATATTATATGATTCCATTTATATAAAATGCCCAGAATAGGCAACTCTATAGAGACAGAAAGTAGATGAATGGTAGCCTAGGGCTGGGGAAATGGGGTGGGGGCACTAGTATGCGGGTACATGGTTTCTTGTTAGGGTAATGAAAATGTTCTCAAATTGATTGCAGTGATGGTTGTACAACTGAATATACTAAAAATCCCATTGAATTGTATATATTAAGTGGTTAAATTATATGGTATGTGAATTATATCCCAATAAAGATGTTAGCAAAAAAAAAAAAAAAAAAAACCTTCCAAAAAACAGGAAAATGGGAAATACGAAAATTTTATAAACCAATTTATGCCAATAAGTTTAACAACTTAGATGAAATAAGCAAATGCCTTGAAAGATACAAATTATTAAAATTAGAAGAAATAGAAAAATCGAATAGTCCTATATTGACTACAGAAATTTCATTCATAATTATAAACTTCCCACAAAGAACTCTCCTAGCCTAGTTGGGTTCATTGGCAAATTCTACTAAACATTTGAGGAAGAAAATAGTAAAATCCTCTAGAAATCTCTGAGAAACAGAGGAGGAAACATTTTCCAACTCTTTTAATGAGGCCAGTATTACCTAGATAACAAAACAAAACAAAGTCATCACAGGAAAAGACAATGACAAATATCTCTCATAAACACAGACACAAAAATCATTACTGAAATATTAAAAAGTCAAATGTATCAATACATAAAAAGGATAATATATCATGACCAAGTAAGATTTACCCAGGAATGCAAGGTTGCTTAACGCACTCTAAAATTAGCTAATATAACTCAACATATTAATAGCTTAAAAGGAAAAGAACACAATCATCTAAATTGATGCAGAAAAAGCATTCAGAATAAAAATTATCTGTTAAGAGAGAAAAGCCTCTTTCACTGTAATACTTTAGTAAATTAAAGTTTTATGCCACTCTAAGAAAAAAAAGAAAAAAATTTAAAAAAACAACAAAACACACACACAAACAAAACCAAAAACAAGGGAAAAAAAAGTTTTATTCCACTATATGTAGTTCCTGACTGATATCAGCTATAAAATAGTGTACAAGATAGAACAGCAAAAGACAAGTATGCAATATTTAAATAGTAGTTTACAAAGCTATACTTAAGTATGTAAACAAACAGGAATAAATTAGCAAACCTAGTCAAAAAATAAATTACATCAGGACAATCTTCAAAAAATCTTCTAAAATGAGTAATTCAGCAACATAGCATTTAAAAATACTATATATAATAGCACCTGAAAACAAAATAAGAATAAATTTAATGAAAGATGTGCAAAACTTGTATACTGAAAACTATAAAACTGCTGAGAGAAGTTAAAGAAGATCTAAATAAACAGATAGACCATGTTCAAGGATTGGAAATCTCAATATTATTAGGATGTTAGTTCTTCCCAAATTTATGTAATGATTTGATAGATCCCAAATAAAATTTCAGAAGATATTTTGTAGAAATTGATAAACTGATTCTAAAATTTACACAGAAATGCAAAGGACCTAGAATAACCAAAACATAACTGAAATAGAAGAACAAGGTTGGAGAACCTATTTTATGTGATTACAAGATTAACAATAAATCTACAGAAATCAAAAGTGTGGCGTTGGTGAAAGGAAAGAAAAATAGAACAATGGAATAAAATGACAGCCCCAAAGTGGACCCACATATATATGGTCAAATCAATTTCAACAAAGGTGCCAAATAAATTCAGTTGAAAAAGGAAAGTCTCTTCAACAAATGGTGCTGGAACAACTGGATATCCAGATGGGAAAGGAAAAGAACTTTGAATCCTACCTCATATAATACATAAAAATTCATTCAAGATGGATCATAGACATAAGTGCATAAGTTAAAAGTATAAATCTTCTAGAGGAAAATATAAAAGAATATATTTTTGACTCAGGGGAAGGCAGGCAGGATTTTTTTTTTTTTCCTTTTTGTCTTTTTTCGTGTCTGGCAACGGATAGCAACCCTCAGTGTCTCGCCCATACCGGACCGGGACCGGCAACGGGATCACAACCCTCGGTGCTGCGCCCGCCCCTCGCTCAGCCAGTGAGCGGGAACCGGTCTGTATGTGGGATCCGAACCCTCGGCAGGAGCACTGCCGCGCTTCCCAAGCGGCGCACTGTAGCAGTGTGCCACTGGGCCGGCCCGGGCAGGATTTTTTTGAACACAGAAAGCAATAACAATAAAAGAAAAACATTCATAAATTGAACTTCAAAATTTAAAACTGCTCATCAAAAGACATCCTCAATAAAATAAGCAAAACACAGACTGGGAGAAAATATTTGCCAGACCTATACCTTACAAAGAACTTGTATTCAGAATATATAAAGTACTCCTACAACATAACAATAAAAAGAAAGACAGTACAATATTTTTTAAGCACAAAAAATTGAACACATATTTCACAAAAGAGAGATAATGGTCAATAAGTACTTGAAAAGGCAATCAGCACCATTAGGTACAGGGAAATGCAAATTAAAACCATATCAAGATACTCCTACACATCCATTAAAATGGCTAAAATTTATTTATTTATTTATTTATTCATTCATTTATTTATTTTAAACAGATGACCGGTAAGGGAATCTTAACCCTTGACTTGGTGTTGTCAGCATCACACTCTCCCAAGCGAGCCAACCGGCCATCCCTATATAGGGATCCGAACCCACAGCCTTGGTGCTATCAGCACCACACCCTCCCATGTGAGCCACAGGCTGGCCCTAGAATGGCTAGAATTTATTTTTATTTATTTATTTATTTTTTTCCCTTTTTTTGTCTTTTTTCATGACCGGCAATGGATCGCAACCCTCAGTGTCGCTCCCGTACCGGACCGGGACCGGCAATGGGATCACAACCCTCGGTGTTGCACCCGCAACCTCGCTCAGCCAGTGAGCAGCCGGTCTGTATGTGGGATCCGAACCCTCAGCGGGAGCGCCGCCACGCTCCCAAGCGGCGCACTGTAGCAGTGCGCCACCAGGCCAGCCCCTAGAATGGCTAAAATTTAAATGGCTGATAATACTAAGTGTTGATGAGGATGTGGAACAAGCGGAATGCTCATACACTGCATGGGTATGCAAAATGGACAATCATCTTGGAAAACTCTTTGTCAGTTTTTTAAAGATATACATCTCCCTCATTACTCAGCAATTCTACTCCTAGGAATCCTAGGTATTTATTCTAGAGAAATAAAAATATATGTCCACAAAAAGCCTTGAACAAGAATTCACAGCAGCTTTTTCATACTGGCCAAATAACTGGAAACATTCCAGGTGTCTGTCAACAGATGATGGATTAACTGTGGCATATTCATTTACACTGTGGAACACTACTTGGGCATAAAAAGGAACAAGGTATTGTCATATGCTGCAACATGGATGAATCTCAAAAATATTATGCTAAGTGAAAGAAACCAGATACAAAAGAGTACATATGGTATGACTCCATTTATACAATGTTCTAGAATAGAAAAAGTAATTATGGTGATAGACATCACATCTGTGGTTGTTTCTGGGTAGGGAGGGATTCACTGAGAAGGGGAATGAGAAGACTTCCTGGGATGATGGAAATGTAGATTTTGGTAGAGCTGTGGGTTACACAAGTATATGCACTTGTCAACACACATCAAATTGTGTATTTAAAAATTGTGCATTTCACTGTATGTAAATACACCTCAGTACAAACAAATAACTGAAAAAAACTATCAAGATCTTTAAACGCACAGCTGATGTGCTATTTCACTCTCATGGGATCAAACACTACAACACTTTTTTGTGAGTAGTTATTTTTATTTATTTTCTTCTCACTGGCTGCTTAGATCTAATAGACTATAAAATATGAATATCACATTAAGCCTTACAATTCTATATTACAGTCTGTAAAAATATTCTAAATATATATGCAACAAAAAAGTTTAGATTACGGGAACTAGAAAGGAAAGGGTGTTTCATACCAACAAAAGCTGGTAGAAAATGTTATTACCCCAAATCACTTCATTTCTTTGTGCTTAAGTTGTCTTATTTGCAGAGTGATGAGATCAGTAGTTTTCAGACTGGTCACTGGAGGAGTTTCAGCAGCCACCTCTGGCACAGGCAGGATGCTGAGGAGGGGACTCATAAGTGGCACTCTTGGTCTTTCTTCCAGTTGTAATGGAGCAACACCCCCTTTTCAGGTGCATATACTGGAGTTCTATGTAAGATTTTATTTGAGAAAAGAATAAGAAGTGGTGGACTGATGGGCACAAAACTATGCCATCTACCCTAAGTGACTCACTGTGCAGTATATGCATGTACTGAAACAACACACTGTACCCCACAAATATGCACAGGTAAATGTTGGAATTTTTTAAAGTTTAAAAATCATACCTTGATTTTTATATTTTAATGTTATATAGTTTTAATATTCTACCATTCTAAGATGGTGGCCTAAATCACAATTTTTGGAAAGGACAAATTTTGCAAATGGACTATGGTTTTGGCAATAACCACTAACAAGACTCCTAATCAAACGAACTCTCCTTTGGGGTTCCTGTTACCTGGGGTGGTTTCTCAGTCTACATCTCTGTTGTATACAGGTCATCAACCTCACTGCCAGTCCCCTAGGTGTGGGCCAAGGCAGCCATGTTTGAACCATGTGACTCGACTTATTTCACTAACAGTCAATTGGATCAAAGGTTGGCCCTTATCTTAATCCAGGAAAATCAGAAGTGAAAGATGGAGATGGAGAGAGAAAACTAAAACAAAACTTTAGCCCCACTTTAAAACTTTAGTTTGAAGAAACTTTCAGAACCTTACCCCAATCACAGTTTGAGGAACACTGTGTACCAGTTCCACAGTTTTTTGCAAATATACCTCATCTGTTGCTTTACTATTTTTTGATGCTGCCTCAGTAATCCTCAAAATGCACAGGGATTGAGAATACTAATTGGGGTTGAAAACACAATTTCTTTGAACTTGTTAGATGATAGTGACTTAGAATGAACCAGAACCAATGGATGGGAACCCCAGTAAGAAAACACCTCTTTGATGTAACTATATGTAGGTTTTTATTTAGAGTTTCTTTAAGAGGGGTAGAAGAAACTAACAAGCACAAAGTGATTTTTTTGTTCATTGTTTGGGATTTTTTTTTTTGCACAAAGGAGTTAAAAAGGGATAGAATTCTGACAGATCAGAATAACCACAATAAAAATATCACCAGGGAAAAATCAGTATCCTCCTAGGATGAGAAAAAGCATCTCATAAGAGACTAAGAGCTGTCAGAGGAGTGATATGCTCAGAAAGTGCTACATCGTTCTTAATTTATCAGCACATGCCAAGATTCCCGTGTCATCTGTGCCAAGGCAGCTCTGGGCCTCTTTGCTCAATTTAGGAGGTGGTAAGACTTTCAACAGCTAGTGGACCTTTACAAAGAAATCTCTCAAGAGCATGAGAGACCCTCCTTCCAGTGGAGTGGGATGGCTCACTTTTTACGCTCTTAAGAAGCTACAAATCAGTAACAGCTTGCTTACCTCAAGAAAGCTCTGGGTTCAGCCCCTTCCTGCAGAAAGAGTTCCTGACAAGCACCAAGCGGAGGGAAGGCCCACAGAACACTGTAGTTTGGGATATAGCCTGTAGAGGGCACTGTTAAAACAGTCTGATGGGGAGAAATGAAAGGAAACTGAACATAGAAGGGAAAAGAAAGGTTTATTTTTTATTTATTTTTATTTTTATTTTTTTACTGGATATTTATTTATTTATTTATTTTAAATTTTATTTTGTCGATATACATTGTGGTTGATTATTGTTGCCCCTTACCAAAACCTCCCTCCCTCCTCCCTTTCCTCCAGAAAGGTTTATTTTATTACCAGGACCGACTCATTGTCCTCTGGCCTGAAGACGTAGGTTGTCCTAAGTATATGGGATTTCTCAGTTCTTTTTATTTCCATCGTTCCACTCGCCGGGGCTCGGCCTGCTTTCCCCCTGTCCATTGTCCCCCTGCCTTGGCAGTGGAGAGGTGGTTCTCACTTCTCCTCTCTGTGTGTACTCAGGCAAAGCGAAGTGTTGTGACATCCTAGATATAGGTTGCAGCCACTGTGCCAGAAGAGAGGACAGCGGAGCCGATGACAGACAGAAGTGATCACACAGAGGTGCTAAATCCGTGCTTGTGACTAAAATATAAACTTACTAAGTAAAATGCTTGAAGCCCTGGTAGGGACTAACTTTATTCCATGCTGTCAGAAAAAGCAATGAACTGGGGAAGGCAGGCATCACAGCTCTTGGAATGAGGATTCTCCACCCAGAGACTCTTTTGCTCAGAATTGTCTGAATCATGCTGCTCAATAGTGATTCATGAGAGAATAGCTCATGTCTCTTAGGCTTGGGCTCCTCTGGACTGTACTACAGGACACCAGACTTTTAAACACATTGGTGTGTACACACACACACACACACA
>NW_007734956.1:10346-12264 GCF_000696425.1 Galeopterus variegatus
ATAGTGATTCATGAGAGAATAGCTCATGTCTCTTAGGCTTGGGCTCCTCTGGACTGTACTACCGGACACCAGACTTTTAAACACATTGGTGTGTACACACACACACACACGCACACACACACACACATATGGGCATTTAGGTACAACTATTTCAAGGTTAATAATGGAGTGCACTCGGGGCCTTAGTTGTGAAAAATGATCAGCTCTAAAGTAGAAAAAGCATCTGCTCTTTCTTTTAGTAACTTTCTGCTGTGCTCTGTACTTTTCCCTGTACACAAGTGTGCTCAATAAATACTAGAGCAATATTTTAGCCAGGTTTATCCCTTCCCATCTTTAGAAAAGCTAATCTGCTCCCTAGGTATATCTTTCTAGCTCATCAGAAAGGTTGGCTTGCTGTTCTCAATTCACCTCTTTTCAACACTGACTTTGCAAAAAGGTTTCTCTTAGGTACTGTGCGGTGGCGGAGATGAATAAGACACAGACCAAGCCCTTGAAAACTTTAAATGTAGTGGGAAGAAGAGCCATTCAGAGTACTGTAATACAAAGCAGAATGGAATACTTGTAACCGTGCTATATAAGAGGAGTATTTTAGAAGCACTGGAAAAAGAACAATTAACTCTTACCACGAGGTGGATTTGAACCCAGCCATGAAGATATTAATAGAATTTCCTTAGGTGGGGAAGGGCAGTCCAGCAGAAGTGGTGGCATGGGGACACAGGGTATGTGATGGACCAATAACTGCTCATAGTGGCTTCCCCACTGAGCTCATGAAAAGATGTAGGGGTGGAAACTGACACAGGGAGGTCATCCAGGAACCTGAATGCCATAAAAGGGCTTGAACTTAATAGCGTAGGGAACGAGAAGTTGGAAAACTGGAGCCTGGGAGATCCTTGGCTGAGATTCCCAGCCAAGGGACAGGGAGAGTGTGAGCCAGAACCCAGGCAGGAGAGAAGAGGTAGAGCTGAGAGGCACTGTGGTCATCTGGAGCAACATTCAGCCCTCCGTTCTTCCATATCTTTCTCCCCTGAGATTCTGCAGAGTGAAAGAAACTTGTGCCTTTGAAAGAACATGGATTCAAACCTTTTTCCCCTTTTGCACATGTTTGGCAGCTGCAAAAAATTCAGTCCGGCCAGGAAGGTTTCACTGGTGAGAGTAATTGTTTTTAATTAACTAGTGTGAGGAGCTAAGATAGGTGCAAACTGGATACTTCCTTTAAGATCCCGTAATGAGGATCTCAATTTAATTATGAGTATTTTCTAGTTAAGAGTATTTTCTTCCACGACCTGCCTAGTTTCCCCCTTTTTCTGTTGCTACAGAAGCAACTCTGATTTGTGAGCAATGTGATTCTTCAAATCAACCCCCAAAGTGGGGACCATATGAGGCCAAGAACTTTTTAAGTATGAGACTCAATACATGGGTTTACTCAGCAAGGATCAGTTTAAAAGGATTTCCTGAATATCTTGAAATGATGCTGTAGAGACGAACAGAGGTGAGGGAGTAAGAGGGCTGGCAGAAGGTCAGAAGGAAACATTGTCACCTCCTAGGTTGGAAGCTAATGAGGGCATGAGGGTGGAGGTAGTTTGGGATTGGGGAAGGCAGGACAAGAACTACCTGAAAAGCCTGTGGCCCAGTAAAGGGGTGGAGCAGGGCGGTGACATAGGAATGATGTCGGCTTCTCGAGAATGAACCTGAATGGTGACTTGGGTTTCTGCAGCATATTGGGTATAAGGCTCAAACTCTGAGATCAGCCCAATCTTAGCCTTTGTGCTGCTGCAAAATTCTTTGCAAGGAAATCTCCTTTTTGTCTTTTTTTACTGACCAGTAATGGGATCGCAACCCTCAGTGTCGCGCCCGCATCGGGGACCGGCAACGGGATCGCAACCCTCAGTGTCGCGCCCGTACCGGGGACCGGCAACGG
>NW_007734956.1:12446-18310 GCF_000696425.1 Galeopterus variegatus
GGTCTCCACATGGGATCCGAACCCTCGGTGGGAGCGCCACCGTGCTCCCAAGTGGCGCACTCTCCCGTGCGCCACTGGGCCGGCCCAGCAAGGAAATCTCTATTTCCTCATTTTGTTTTATGAGATTGGTCTTCCTAGGATTTCTCTATTGCCTTTTCCATATTTGTGATTTCCCACACTGAAATGTTTCAAAACAGAATAAAAAGTTCTATTTGTCTTTGATGGTGAAGAATAAACACAATTTAAATGCCAAGCTTTTTTCATGCTTAATTTTTTTTAATCCAATTTGAGGAGTGACAGGAAAAACAACAGTTCTGACAAGAAGCAACCAATAACTTTCAGCAAACACATTCATTAGGGTCATGTTTCTACTTCTTGTTGTCAACTAAACATCTGCCTAAACAGGTTTTCTTAGTCTATAAGTCAGAACCATCTGTCCATATGAGATAATGTACTCTACTTAAGTTTTATAAGTATGTGAGAACTGAAGGCTTATATTATCTGTCAGAAGAGGGATTTGGCTATATAAAGAGCGCTGGACGTGGAGTCAGGAGACCTGGGCAGAGTCTCACTTGGTAGCAGAGATATCTCAGGCAAGTAACCTCTGTTTCAGCATTTGTAAAAGAGAAATAAAGACTATCTCCCAGGACAAATGTGAATGTACAACTTGTGCAAATACGGGCATTGAGACCTTAAAAAATAATGTCCTGAGAAACTTTTGCTAAGGGTAGGGATGAGGAATACCACTTAGCTGTGTTGCCCAGTAAGCAGCATGGCATTCTNCTAAGGGTAGGGATGAGGAATACCACTTAGCTGTGTTGCCCAGTAAGCAGCATGGCATTCTGTGCAGTGGGCAATTCATCGACAGATTGGGTTTCACACGATAAAGAACTCAGCCTAACAATAAGCTTTCAATACCACAGCATAGAGAGAGAGAGAGAGAGAGAGAGAGAGAGGGAGGGAGGGAGGGAGGGAGGGAGAGAGAGAGTGATTGAGAATGCTAACCTGATAGGGAGAACATGAGATCCAAAGAGATCTGGGATCAGCCATCACTTTCCAGATCAAGTGGATAGAAAGCAATTACCAGGCAGTAAAGGAAATACAAAGAAGAGGATTCACACTGGACTAAGATGATTTCCTGAGCTGCTGATTAAGGGTTAACACCAATAGGTACTGGTTATAATACTTATTTCAGAATTTGGGTTTAATGGCTCAACAGAGCCCTTTGTCATCTTCAGTGTTATTCAAGGACTCCCCTAGATATTGGCATTTATAAACACCTGGGCAAGTGGACCTTATCTAAGTACTAGAATCAAGATTCAGGTACTCAGAGTGAGCAAAACCACAAAAACTGCCTTCCTTTAAAAATTCTGTCTTAATAAGGTGTTTCTGGTAGGGTGAGAAATCTATGACAAAAGCTCGCTGACACGACACCCCCAAGGAGGCATCCCTCCAGCTGGCATTCTTGCCAATGCTTCTTAGAACCCTCAGCCTTCTAACATGCCTGGCCTTCTTTCCCCCTAGCCTCACTCCCCACTTTATTCTCTAAATCTCCTTGGCCCACAACCCTCACTGTCATTCACCATCTTTTTTTTTTTTTTTTAAAGATGACTGGTAAGGGGATCTTAACTCTTGACTTGGTGTTGTCAGCACCACACTCTCCCAAGTGAGCTAACCGGCCATCCCTATATAGGGATCCAAACCGTTGGCCTTGATGTTATCAGCACCGCACTCTCCAAAGTGAGCCATGGGCCAGCCCTGTCATCCACCATCTTATACTAGACTTGCCCCTTCAGCTCAACACACATCCAGTTTCCCCACATTATCATCCTGACTTCCCTCCAGCCTGCAATTTCACCTTTCTACTTTGACTTGGCAGGCTCTGGAAGACTACTGAGGTTATTTTTTTTTAATCCCAATCAGACCAAGATGGCCTTCTGCCCTGCTACCTGTGGGGACAACCTCCTACCCAACCTGTCCTGATATTGGAGGCTGCACCTGGTCAAATATAAAGTCTATTTCCAGCAATGGATCCCTTTCATTCAATAGTATTATGAAGTGAATTTCAGTATCATGGTGTCACTTAAGAAGCCAAAACACCAGAATAATGAGAAAGTCTTAGAAACAAGAATCGAGTTTTCTAGTGCCTTCTGAGGAATAATTCTTGACTTACACAATTACATATGTATAATATTTCTGTTATGGCCTCAATGGTGAATTCTACCAAACATATAAGAATCAAAACTAATTCTTCTCAAAGTATTCAAAAAATTAAAGAAGATGGAGCATCTCCAAACTCATATCAAAGCCAGACAAGGACATTACAAGAAAAGAAAACTAAAGACCAATGTCCCTAATGAAAATAGATGCAAAAATTTTCAACAAAATACTAGCAAATAGAATTCAACAGCACATTAAATGGATCATATGCCATGACCAAGTGGGATTTATCCCTGGGATGCAATGATAGTTTCACATATGCAAGTTGATTAATGTGATACACCACATTAACAGAACAAAGGACAAAAATCACACGATCACGTCAATAGATACAGAAAAAGCATTTTACAAAAACTCTCAACAAAGCATAGAAGGAATATATCTCAATATCAAAAAGACCATATATGACAATCCTACAGCTAAAATCATACTCAACAATAAAAAGTTGAAGCTTTTCCTCTAAAATAAGGAACTGGAGAAGGATCCCGTTCTTATGACTTCTATTCAACATAATATTAGAAGTACAACATGGTACTGGAAGTCCTAGCCAGAACAATTAGGCAAGAAAAAGAAATAAAAGGTATCCAAATAGGAAAGGAATAAGTAAAATGATCTCTGATTGTAGATGATATAATCTCATATGTAGAAAACCCTAAAGACTCAATAAGAAAAACTGCTAAAACTAATAACTGAATTTGGTGAACTTGCAGGATATAAAATCAACATACAAAAATAAGTTGTATTTCTATACACTAACAATGAACTATTCAAAAAAGAAATTAAGACAACAATCCCATTTCCACCAGCATCAAAAAGAATAAAAAACTTAGAAATAAACTTTACAAAGGAGTTTAAAGGTAGTACCCTGAAAGCTATAAAACATTGATGAAAGAAATTTATTTTTTATTTTATTTTATTTTTATTTTTTTTTTAAAAAGATGACCGGTAAGGGGATCTTAATCCTTGACTTGGTGTTGTCAGCACCACGCTCACCCAGTGAGCAAACCGGCCATCCGTATATGGGATCTGAACCCGTGGCCTTGGTGTTATCAGCACCACACTCTCCCGAGTGAGCCACAGGCCGGCCCTGATGAAAGAAATTTAAAAAGACAAATGGAAAGACATCCTGTGTTCATGGGTTGAAGGCTTAATATTGTTAGAATACTATCCAAGTGATCTACAGATTTAATGCTGACTCCATCAAAATCCCAATGCCATTTTTCACAGAAATAGAAAAAAAACAATCCTAAAATTCATATGGAACTACAAAAGACACTGAACAGCCAAAGCAATCCTGAGAAAGAACAAAGCTAGATGCATCATTCTTCTTGATTTCAAAATATGTAACAAAGCTGCGGTGATCAAAACGTTATGATACTGGCCTAAAGGCAGACATATAGACCAATGAAACAGAATAGAAAACTGAGAAATAAACCCATAATATATGATCAACTGATACTCAACAAGGATGCTAAGAATTGTGTAATGGGGAAAGATTAGTCTTTCCAACAAATGATGTTGGAAAAACTGGATATCCATAAGCAAGAAATTGGAACACTTTACACTGCTAGTGGGAATGTAAAATGGTGCAGCTGCTATGGAAAACAGTATGAGTGTTCCTCAAAAACTTAAAAGTAGAACTACCATATGATGCAGCAATTCCACTTTTGGGTACATATCCAAAAGACTGAAATCCGGATCTTGAAGAGATATCTGCATTCCCAAGTTCATTGCGGCATTATTCACAGTAGTCAAGATATGGAATCAACTTAAATGTCCACTGATGGATGAATGAATAAAGAAAGTGTAGTGTATACATACAGTGAAATATTTTTTAGCCTTAAGACAGAAGGAAATTCTGCAATATGGGACTATGTGGATGAGCCTAGAGAACGCTATGCTAAATGAAATGTCGGTCACAGAAAGACAACAACAACCTGATCCTGCTAATACAAGGATTCTAAAATAGTCAAAATCGTACAAGCAGAAAGTGGAATGGTGGTTGTTAGGGTATGGGGGGAGGAAAAAATGGGGAATTATACTCAACAGATAAAAAGTTTCGGTTATACAAGATAAGTTTCAGAGATCTGTTGTACAACATATTGCCTATAGTTATAAATTCTATATTGTGTACTGAAAAGTGTGTTAAGAGGGTCGATCTTCTCATGTTCAGTGTTCTTACTACACAAACACATACACACACACAAATAATAAAGGAGCACGTAGTGACTTTTGGAGGTGATGGACATGTTTATTGTACCTTGATTGTAGTGATGGAATCACAGGTATTTACATATGTCCAAACTCATCAAAGTGTACACATTAAATATGTGCCAGTTTTATATATATATATCTATTATACCTCAATAAAGCTGTTGGAAATATTTCTGTTATCCTACCAGTTAAAGAGAATACTGGGCTCATGTCTTACGCCAGGGGTAGCATACACACAGGCTGAGTAGGTGGCCACCACTGCCTATGTGGTTCTGTTTTTTCTTCTGACCTGTCTCCTATAGACTTGGAAATCCCAACTTTGTTAGAGTCAGAGAACTAAGAGATTTTTGGCAATTTGGGCATTTCAAATGGTTTAAGGAACCCCATTACCTAAAAAGGGTAACACATTGATTATCTGTTACAGTGACCTAAAAATTAATCAGTGCTAATCTACTGGTACCCTGTCATATGAAGGTCAGGTGGGGGGAAGTGACAAATGGGACCCTACAGCCATCATATCCGTCTCTTGTGGCTGCTGCAACTCAAGGGGCTACACCACAGCCAGGATCCTAGCAGTTTCTTTTACTCTTACTGATGCTCCAGGTGTTCCCCATTTTTCCCCATCTTGTTCATTTCAAGGCTGACATGCATGAATGATCCAGTGCACGGTAATCTTTTAAAAGAGCAAAAAGTCTAGAAGTGCTCTATAAGTGATACATTTATTTATAGCAGCCACAGTGATTTCTTTTTCTTTTCTTTTCTTTTTTTTTTATTACAAATGAGATCACGTCACTCTTGCTTAAAATTTTCCAATGGCTTCCCCTGCACTTTGTATAAAATTCAAATTCATCACTGTGGGCTACAAGGATTTGCAAGATCTCCTTTTCTATCTTCCCAGATGCATGAGCCACCATGTCCCATTTGCTCACCAACCTCCAGCTGCCCTGATCTCACTCTGTCCTCTGAGCACATCAAGCTCATTCCTGTCTTAGGGCCTTTGTACTTGTGTTCCTTCTCCTAGCATGGATTCCCTCCATTTTTCACGTATCTGCCTTCTTCCCATCACTCAGTCCTTATCTCAATTATCTCTTCTTCATAGAGCCTTGCCTGACCCATCAATCTATAGAGACCTCCTCCCCAGTCACTCGCTCCAACCAACCACCCCCTTTTATTTTCTTGATTGCATTTTCACTCTAGTAGTATAAACTCAACGTCATTTGAATCCATGAAACAGATGTAGCTAGTTCACAGTAGTTTTTCTTGCCCTAAGAATCTTGTTTTACTTCCTACCCTTTAGCTTGCTTCAAATGCCTTACTCCTGCATTGATACACCATAACTATCTCTGTATTAATAGCAACCAACAACTTTCAGCCAATGCCCTCATTAGGGTCATGTGTACATTTTTTGTCTTTTTTTTTACGTCTGCCTA
>NW_007734956.1:19310-24249 GCF_000696425.1 Galeopterus variegatus
GTGACCTAAAAATTAATCAGTGCTAATCTACTGGTACCCTGTCATATGAAGGTCAGGTGGGGGGAAGTGACAAATGGGACCCTACAGCCATCATATCCGTCTCTTGTGGCTGCTGCAACTCAAGGGGCTACACCACAGCCAGGATCCTAGCAGTTTCTTTTACTCTTACTGATGCTCCAGGTGTTCCCCATTTTTCCCCATCTTGTTCATTTCAAGGCTGACATGCATGAATGATCCAGTGCACGGTAATCTTTTAAAAGAGCAAAAAGTCTAGAAGTGCTCTATAAGTGATACATTTATTTATAGCAGCCACAGTGATTTCTTTTTCTTTTCTTTTCTTTTTTTTTTATTACAAATGAGATCACGTCACTCTTGCTTAAAATTTTCCAATGGCTTCCCCTGCACTTTGTATAAAATTCAAATTCATCACTGTGGGCTACAAGGATTTGCAAGATCTCCTTTTCTATCTTCCCAGATGCATGAGCCACCATGTCCCATTTGCTCACCAACCTCCAGCTGCCCTGATCTCACTCTGTCCTCTGAGCACATCAAGCTCATTCCTGTCTTAGGGCCTTTGTACTTGTGTTCCTTCTCCTAGCATGGATTCCCTCCATTTTTCACGTATCTGCCTTCTTCCCATCACTCAGTCCTTATCTCAATTATCTCTTCTTCATAGAGCCTTGCCTGACCCATCAATCTATAGAGACCTCCTCCCCAGTCACTCGCTCCAACCAACCACCCCCTTTTATTTTCTTGATTGCATTTTCACTCTAGTAGTATAAACTCAACGTCATTTGAATCCATGAAACAGATGTAGCTAGTTCACAGTAGTTTTTCTTGCCCTAAGAATCTTGTTTTACTTCCTACCCTTTAGCTTGCTTCAAATGCCTTACTCCTACATTGATACACCATAACTATCTCTGTATTAATAGCAACCAACAACTTTCAGCCAATGCCCTCATTAGGGTCATGTGTACATGTCTTGTCATCAATTAAACGTCTGCCTAAATGGGTTTTTTTAGTCTATAAAGTCATAACCATCTGTCCATGTGAGATAATGTACTCTACTTTATAAGTATGTGAGAACTGCAGGCTTATATTTTCCATTGGAAGAGGGATTTAGCTGTGTAAAGAGTGCTGGACATGGAGTCAGGAGACCTGGGCTGAGTCTCACCTTTGGCACTTGGTAGCAGACAGGTCTTGGGCAAGTAAACTCCGTTTCAGCATTTGGAAAAAAGAGAAATAATAACTACCTCCCAGGGTGAACGTGAATGTACAATTTCTATGATATTGGGCATTGAGATTAGATAATAAATATTTATCTATTTGCTTTTACCTATCTCTTCTCACTACATCATAAAATCCATTCCAGCAAGGACATTGTCTCTCTCTTCATTCCTGTGTCTCCGGTGCTGGTAATAGTGCCTGGCATATAGTTGGTGCCTGTTACATCTGTTGGCTAACTGGGTTTTAAATGGTTCTGTGAGATAAATACATCATCGCCACTTTGCATATGAAAAGCCTGAGGTTATAACAGGCTGACCAGAATGGCAGAGACATGATTCCAAATTGTACATTCTTTGTACGATGACTTGGAGGAAATCAGGGCCTTTTAACCCTACAGATGGTATCAGGGGCCATTCATGCTACCACTTTTACTTTGCAGAGGTTTAATTCTTTTTTTTTTTTAAAGATGACCGGTAAGGGGATCTTAACCCTTGGCTTGGTGTTGTCAGCACCACACTCAGCCAGTGAGCAACTGGCCATCCCTATATGGGATCCGAACCCGTGGCCTTGGTGTTTTCAGCACCGCACTCTCCAGAGTGAGCCACGGGCCGGCCCTGCAGAGGTTTAGTTCTAAAACAAGCCTTGTTAGTTGCTTTCTGTCTCCATTCCCCACTATTTCAGAAACCTGTTTATCTACTCTGATGCTTGTTGTAGTTCTTCAGCCCTTTGGTTTCAAATATATCCATTTCCTCCAGCCCTCACAAGAGGAATAAGATCTGTTCTTTTTTGTAAAGGAAATCCAAGTAAATAGGCTTTGGGCTGGGGGATGGTAGGGACTGAGCTGACTTCACAAGCTCTCCTCGGATAATTTGGGGTAAGAGTCGTACATTAGTCATTTTTATGGGCACCAAACACAGTACTCTCTAGTAGTAGAAACTCGGTATCACTGAGTCCATCAAGGAAATGTGACTAGTTCCAGATGTTCTCTTGCCCTAAGAATCTTGTTTAACCTCCGACTTTTCAGCTTGCTACGTATGCCTCACTCTCTGCATGAATCCACTCTGACTATCCTGTTCTTCTGCTCTTTTGTTACCTTCTCTATTCTACACGTCTACACTCTGGACTCAGTGTAGACCGTCACAACTGCCATCCTCGCCTCTCCCTTCTCAACCTCTTGTCTCACTCTGAACCAACACCCTGGCTCCAAACCACGCTTCCTTTATTTGCACACTTTTTCACCAACCAAGATCCTTTGGTCCTTTGACGATCTGTCTCTGGGCCATCAACTGTTCATCTAAGTACTGCTAATGGCTCCCATCTCCCTCAACCCTTGACATAATTTCTCTTTAGAGACCTTGGTGACTTTGGAATGTATCAACTTGGCTGGACTCAACAACTTTCCCCAGCATTCCCTGCCTGTGTGTTTCTGAGTGGAGAGGGCCACTGGAGACCTTTGTGTGGGAGATCTTGAGGGCAGGACTGGCGCGGTGACATTTTGAAGCTCACACATGTTGTCACTTATCTGCTGGCTCCCTCATTGGCAGGCAGCAGCAGCCAGACCTACAACTGCTCCACCATTCCCTAGAGCTTCCTCAAGCTTCTCCAACTCCTGGGCAGCCGTGTGTTTAGCTGCATGATGAGAGGCACCAGCTTCTCCCCCAGGACACCCATCAAGGTCAGAGGCAACAAGAACTGACATGAGTTTCAGTCCATCCTTGAAGTTACAGCTTCTGCTTGTAGGTTCCAGCTTGTCTCTGTCTCCATGTTTTACATCTGTCATGGACTGAATGATTGTCACCCCACAAAATTCGTATATTGAAGCCCTAACCTACAATGTGACTGTATTTGGAGATAGGGCCTTTACAAAAGTAATTAAAGTAAAATGAGGCCATGAGGAGGGGCCCTGATCTGATAGGATTAGTGTCCTTATAGGAAGAGATACCAGACAGCTTGCTCTCTCTCTCCACACATGCAAAAAAATAAAAAATAAAAATAAAAAAGAGGTCATGTGAGCACACAGTGAGGAGGTGGCTGTCTACATGCCAGGAAAGGTGACTCTTCAGAGACCAAATCCTGCTGAACCTTGATCTAGGACTTTTCAGAACTGTGAGAAAATAAATTTCTGTTGTTTAAGGCACCCAGACTGTAGTATTTCATTATGGCAGCCCGAGTAGACTAAAACAGCATCCATCTCCCTTTCTGACTTGCTGTCCCATAGATTTCAAACTCCAGATTCAGACACAAAGACAACAGCTTCACAGAGACTGTTTAACTAGCTCCCACACTGTGTAAGGTCAAATTCCTGTAACATGTTTCTTATTTATTTATTTATAGCTATATAAATATATAAGTATGTGTATGTATGTGCCTATATAAATATAAATATATAAGTATGTGTATGTACATGTCTATATAAATACACACACACCCCTCCTAGTGAAGTTCCTTTATATAGATGTTGGTTGTATTAAAACAGGCACCAAATCATGCAGAAAATCTATGGCATGTGGCGTGTGCCTTCACTGCCATGTGTCTCCTGGGTAGTGTGACTTCCCAGTGCAGCAAGCGAGAACACCTCTGTCTGTCAATGTCTGTAGGAAAACAAGCCCAAGTCTAGGCAGAGGGAAGTCAACTAAGTCNAAGTTACAGCTTCTGCTTGTAGGTTCCAGCTTGTCTCTGTCTCCATGTTTTACATCTGTCATGGACTGAATGATTGTCACCCCACAAAATTCGTATATTGAAGCCCTAACCTACAATGTGACTGTATTTGGAGATAGGGCCTTTACAAAAGTAATTAAAGTAAAATGAGGCCATGAGGAGGGGCCCTGATCTGATAGGATTAGTGTCCTTATAGGAAGAGATACCAGACAGCTTGCTCTCTCTCTCCACACATGCAAAAAAATAAAATAAAAAAGAGGTCATGTGAGCACACAGTGAGGAGGTGGCTGTCTACAAGCCAGGAAAGGTGACTCATCAGAGACCAAATCCTGCTGAACCTTGATCTAGGACTTTTCAGAACTGTGAGAAAATAAATTTCTGTTGTTTAAGGCACCCAGACTGTAGTATTTCATTATGGCAGCCCGAGGAGACTAAAACAGCATCCATCTCCCCTTCTGACTTGCTGTCCCATAGATTTCAAACTCCAGATTCAGACACAAAGACAACAGCTTCACAGAGACTGTTTAACTAGCTCCCACATTGTGTAAGGTCAAATTCCTGTAACACGTTTCTTATTTATTTATTTATAGCTATATAAATATATAAGTATGTGTATGTACATGTCTATATAAATACACACACACCCCTCCTAGTGAAGTTCCTTTATATAGATGTTGGTTGTATTAAAACAGGCACCAAATCATGCAGAAAATCTATGGCATGTGGCGTGTGCCTTCACTGCCATGTGTTTCCTGGGTAGTGTGACTTCCCAGTGCAGCAAGCGAGAACACCTTTGTCTGTCAATGTCTGTAGGAAAACAAGCCCAAGTCTAGGCAGAGGGAAGTCAACTAAGTCTGCTTCTGACATCCCTTCCATATCCTCTCCTCATCTGCTTCCTCAAACTCCTTGCATGAGTCTGTAAGTCAACATTCCTATCTTGCTCCTCCTTCTATCAGAACTAAATTGTTTTTGGACGAGGTGTTCATTGGACATACTTGTTTTGAAAATATAGGAACCTCTGAATGCCACTCAGAGATTCACAATGCATGTTTGT
>NW_007734956.1:25051-31259 GCF_000696425.1 Galeopterus variegatus
CTGCTTCTGACATCCCTTCCATATCCTCTCCTCATCTGCTTCCTCAAACTCCTTGCATGAGTCTGTAAGTCAACATTCCTATCTTGCTCCTCCTTCTATCAGAACTAAATTGTTTTTGGACGAGGTGTTCATTGGACATACTTGTTTTGAAAATATAGGAACCTCTGAATGCCACTCAGAGATTCACAATGCATGTTTGTCTTAATACCAACCGGCTTTAAAGCACAAAAACTGTCTGTAAAACCCCGCCCCCAGTCCCCCACATGCACCTACAGACTGTCACCAATATTTCCTTTTCTCACTCTGCGTCACCCTCCTATTAAAGAAT
The DNA here is from genome assembly GCF_000696425.1 of Galeopterus variegatus. NCBI lineage: Eukaryota > Metazoa > Chordata > Mammalia > Dermoptera > Cynocephalidae > Galeopterus > Galeopterus variegatus. The sequence goes on from NW_007734956.1 coordinate 25,380, forward strand.
GTTATCAACTGTCCTTTACTTTTATGGACTGGGCGAAGGAAGTACCTGGGCCATATAACTGGGATACTAGTGGTGGGAGGATTGGCAGGAGAGGTATTAAAAAGGCAAACGATGGATGCTTGAGGCTGCAGGGGCCTTGCAATGAGTATCAATAAACACAGCACAAAGAAAGAGACCTTAGATGCACCTGCTACCATAAATTACCACGGAAGAGCCCATCTCCTGTGCTGTTAGAAAACCTTCAACTTGCCAACTGCACTGTTAAAAGAAAATTAACTCTGGGACACTCAGAAAAGTTGTTCATTCACTCATTTAATTAAACACATATTGATTGAACACCTCCTATATCCCAGGCACCATTCTAGGCACTTAGGATACATCAGTGAACGAAACAGACCAATATCCTTGTCTTTTGGAGCTTCTATTCTACTAGAGGCAGACAGACAAAAAATAGTAGAAATCAGTTATTTAAATTTTACTATAAGTCAGTGTTTCTCAACTTTATTTTCATTATCACTCTCCTAAGGAAGGTTTTTAGACATTTTTTCCAATGTCTTCCAAATGAAATTTTTATACCACAGATATATTAAATATCAATCCATATATGAATATCTGTGTTTTATACAAAAAAAAAGAGTAAGATTTTTCTCACCACACTCACCCCAGAATCAATTTTTGCTCCCTTGGGGGGCCACACTGCCTCCATTGAGAAGACAAGCTCTAGATCCTTTCCTTACATTCATTTTTAAAAGTTGGCTGCTTGGATAGTTACAGATGAGGAAAGATAGGTTCAATGTATAGGACTAAGATATCAATTTTTAAAAACATTCATAAGTTGTCAAGTTTTGTGCAAAAAGGGATATGGTAACATGGGATTTTTCAATATAATGATGGGCCTTCCAATAAACACATCAATGTTTATTTATGGATCGAAATGTACCCAGCAGCACACCGAAATAAAGTCTGTACTTTTAGCAAATAGAAGTTGCCCAAAGCTCTCAAGTGCCTCTTTCCCCCCCGACTCTGCCCTGCTATCATTCCCAAAGTCTCCTGGGACAGAGGAACCTAGAGCCAGGAGAGAGCTGTCCCCTTGCGATGGTGCTGGCTCCCTGATGGAAAAATGCCCAGGGCCCATCTGGCCACTTCTCCTGAAATGCTGTCCACAACTGTTCATGGGAAGGGGAGACTCTGCAATGTGCTATACTTGTGGTTAAAATTTCCCAATATCTTCCTTACTTATAGGCAAGAAATTAACTTAGAAGCTCACATCACCCACATGAGGACATTAGAGGAAGGGAACATAAAGAGGATAGAAAGGCACTGGTAGTGTGCAGCAGGACAGAAAGGAGAAGGGGATGGATGAGCCCTACCACAGCTACCTGAGAATATTTTATGTCAGTAGATGCTAGGATTATGCAGGAATCCCGCCCACAGAAATAAAATAAGTGAGGCTATAGCCTATATATAATTGAGACTACAGACATTGACACCATATGCGACATGAATTGCCAGGTTGTAAGCTTTGGAATCTGTAGCCTGGATTTTGGTTCCCCCTACTGTGATATCAATGGATCAAGAAACTTTGTTGCTTAGTTATATCTTTTCATCCTCATACCCAATCTTCCAGAAGCATACTTACACCCATTTGCTATATGAATTGCCTCATGAACCAACCTAAATTCTAGGGCTTATGAACCAAACTTGATATTGATGACTACCAAATGAGATAGCATATGGCCTGAGTTTGCTAGCATTATGAATGTTAAGGGACTAAAACTACCATTTATTTATAATGCTTGTATTAGTTTTCTATAGCTTCATGGCAAATTACGACAAATACAGTGGATTAAAACAGCATGCATTTGTCAGCTCACAATTCTGGAAGCTAGAAGTCTAGCACAATGTGACTACGTTCTCTGCTCAGGGTTTCACAAGGCTAAAATCAAGGTGTCTGCTGAGTTCTCATTTGGAGGCTCTGGGGAAAAATTCACTTCCAAGTTCACTTTTCTTGTTGATAGAATCTGATTCCTTGCAGCTATAGGACTGAGGTCCATATTTCCTTGCTGGCTGTCAGCGAGGGCCACTCCTGGCTCCCATAGGCTGCTCACCTTCCTTGACACCAGGCAACCTCCACCTTCAAGTGACCTATGGCACATCAAATCCTCCTCATGTGTCAAACCTGACTTCCTCTTTTGCTACCAGACTAAGAAACCATCTGTTTGTAAAGGGTTCATGTTATTGAGCCAGGTCTCCCCAAATAATCTTCTTGTTGTACAGTTTGTGTCATATTACATACCTAATCACAGAAGCCAAATCTTGACAATTCATAGACCCAGAGATGAGGCAGGGCACGTGCATCTTTGGGGGCTGACTTGGAATTCTGCCTACTACAGTGCTCCTATTAAACAACGAGAAAATTAAACAACCTGCAAATACTAATTCCTGTGCATCATTCCTGGTGATTCACTGCTTTCTCTTAGAGGACAGCTCTCCTATTTTTCTTCTATCTTTTCATGTTCTCATTAATGATTAGGTAACACAGATTAGGGTACAATAGCAATAATAAATTTCTTTTTTCCTTAAAAAATTTTAATTATGTCCTTTAATCACAAAATTAACATGTTAATTAAAGATATTTTTAGAAAATCAGATAGCAGAAATAGTAATTCCACCTTCCAAATACTTTTCCTTAAAAAATTTTAATTATGTCCTTTAATCACAAAATTAACACGTTAATTAAAGATATTTTTAGAAAATCAGATAGCAGAAATAGTAATTCCACCTTCCAAATACAACTATTACGTAAGCAAATGAGCATTTCGTTCCCTGCAATATGAAAGCAAAGTACTATAGCAGACACTTTGACCTGCCCAAGGTTGATGCTACAGCGGTTTGTGGCATTTGTTGGAACCAGAGTGGTAAATTTTCACTCTGGTGGGTTAGGGTAAGATTTCTGTTGAAGGAAATGAATATATTCTTGTTAGTTAACCCATAAAGTGGTTAATCTTGCGCAAGGGAACAAAGTAAGCTGGAGGTCAGAAGTCTAAAGTGGGTGGCAAGGCTGGGTCCTCCTGGAGTCTCTGGCGGACAATCAGTTTCTTTACTTTTTCTAGCTTCTAGAGGCTGCCCGCACTCTCTGGCTTGTGACCCCACGTCATTCAACCTCTGTTTCCATCATTACAAGTCTTTCTCTGACTCTGACCCTCCTGTCACCCTCGTATTGATTACATTGGGTCCATCCACATAATGCAGGATAATCTTATCATAACTTATTCACACATGCAAGGTCTCTTTTTCCATGTAAAGTAACATATACACAGGTTCTGGGCACTCAGACATGGAAATTGCTATAGTTTGAATGTTTGTCCCCTCCAAACCTCATGTTGAAACTTAATCCCCATTGTAACAGCATTAAGTGGGTAATACAACCATAGTATTTGAAAGTTGTGAACTTTAGGGCCGGCCCCGTGGCTCACTCGGGAGAGTGCGGTGCTGACAACACCAAGGCCGCGGGTTCGGATCCCATATAGGGATGGCAGGTTTGCTCACTGGGTGAGCGTGGTGCTGACAACACCAAGTCAAGGGTTAAGATCCCCTTACCGGTCATCTTTAAAAAAAAAAAAAAAAAGAAAGTTGTGAACTTTAAGAGGTGATTGGATCATGAGGGTTACTCCTTCATGAACGGATTAATCCATTCATGGGTTAATGGATTAATGGGTTATCGTGGGAGTAGACTGGTGACTTTATAAGGAGAAAAGAGCACGTGGACATGCTCAGCCCTCTCACCATGTGACGACCTATGCTGCTTTGGGACTCTGCAGAGAACCCCAATAAGGAAGAAGGCCCTCACCAGATATGCCCTGGGCATTAGACTTCCCAGCCTCCAGAACTGTAAGAAATAAATTTTGGTTTTTTTATAAATTACTCAGTTCAGGTATTCTGTTATAAGCAACAGAAAACTGACACAGACATCATTGGGGGCCATTGTTTTGTCTACTGTGTGAGTCTTGGGCTTGAAGGAGAGAACCAATTCCTTTGGGTTTACTCTTGGAGACAATGGTAGGATTGGAGTGGTGGGGGTTGAGCTGCCCTAACCATGTCACTGATGGCAGGGAGCAGAACCCCAAACCTTGGATGCAGCACTTATGTGGGTTGAGAGCCATGGACACACACCTGAGTTCCAATCCCACTTGACCTAACAGACTCCAGCAGAGCACAGATCCTACCTCTTACACCCGAGGAGAAAGCTGTTTCTGGGCTCAGTGAGCACTGGTGCTAGGACATCTCCTATCTGATATACCCCTAATTAGGTATGACAGGGGAAGGAAAACCACCCTCCCTCAGATTCCCAGGAATGATGTGGACATAATTACCAACTATGTGGATGGTACTAGTTGAGTATCAGCACTCGTTCATGGTGAGGAAACACTGCTTCTTGGTAGCAGTAAATGGTTCCAAATCAAGCAGGGAATACCTGCCTTTTTGCAGCTGGCACATTTCCATACACACTCCTGATGAAATTCCACTTCTATCAGCACATACCAGGGTCAAAGGTGTCCTTTCTATACCTTCCTTCAACGACAGCTTTCGCTAATGGATGCAACTTCACGTACCTGACAGACTTAATGTTTTCAGGTTTGCCCGCAGCCACCCAGAGCTATTCTTTGAGCAACTACAAAGGTAACATTTGCTAGGTGTTCTTTAGGCCTACTCTGGGAGACAAAGGTTACCATGGAAGATTATACTTGAGGCATTAGAAGCCATTAAGTGAAACTAATGCCTTCATAAGGCAGGAATGTTTATCAGCTGCTGGTAACCATATTTCCTCTTATAGTGCATTACTTTAAATCTTAATAGGGCCCTTGTACTATTCAATGGCTTATCAACGCCCGCAGTACAGTGTCCTTTATTTCCAGTGTATATACCGCTTGCTGTCCCTGCTGTCTACACTCATGCTGTGTGAGCTGTTGACCCAATTTAACGCCCAGCTGGAAACTTTCCTCTCAGTTGTGATTAAAGGGGAAAAAGAGAGAGAAGAAGTGATCCAGTTACTTCCATATGTATAATTCTTTGATTAAAAAAAAGGTAGCGAGGGAGGAGGTTGACTAATGACCCACATACATGTGATTTCTTTTTAGGCTCAAATTTCTTAGCCATAATGCAAGCTTTGAAAGCCTGAATCAACCTTCTCAAGTTACTCTGGAATGCTCACTTTCAATATGTGTGACCTCATACATTTCCAAGTCGATTTCAACTGTAGAGCCACTATTTTATCTCTCATTCACTGGCACTGCTCTTTTGGCATAATTTCCAATTTGGGAAAACATGACTGCGGGTGGACAATCTTCAGGGGCAGGATGATGGGGCTGGGCCCGGGAGAGCCAGAAGGGGTGCAGACACTGAGCTGTGTATTCAACAACATTCTGTACATGATTCCAGTGTTCTGAGGTTGGAGTGACAGCATTACATTTTCAACAGGCCAGCCTTTCTCCATTTCCAGAACATTCCATGGAGACTTAGGGAACCACAGAGAACTAGAAACTGAAAGATCTGAGACCATCTAACCACCACCTTCACTTTACAGGGGAGGAAATGAAGGCCCAGAGTTGCTCGACAAATTGCCTACAGAAACTCTGCAGTTTGTTTACAGAAGAGAAAGTAAAACCCCTGTCTCTTGATTACCAGGTGAGTGCTGCTTCCATATAACATGCTGTGCATCCTTTTTCCCTTGACTGAGTAATTGCATTGAGCATGGTGATAGAAGGTCACTCTTGGCAAAGGCCAGGTAATCCTCCCCTCTCCTGGGCCCAGAGTGCATATCCCCAGCCCTTATCTGGTTTATCACAATCAGTACTTTTTTTTTTTTTTTTTTTCGTTTTT
>NW_007734956.1:31746-40052 GCF_000696425.1 Galeopterus variegatus
TCCGAACCCTCGGCGGGAGCGCCGCCGCACTCCCAAGCGGCGCACTGTAGCAATGCGCCACTGGGCCAGCCCCACAATCAGTACTTTTAAAGACTAGATCTAGGGAGTTTTTGTGGACAGAATAATGCCCCTCCCAATATATCCAGATCCTAATCCTCAGAAGCCGTAGGTTCTGAATATGGTAGGTTACGTGGCAAAAGGGAATTAAAGTTGCTAATCATCTGTTCTTAAAATAGGAAGTTTATCCTGGATTATCCAGGTGGGCCCAGTGTCATCACAAGAGTCTTCAAAAGTTGAAGAAGGAGGCAAAAAAGGTCAGAGGGATGTTACATGAGAAGCACCCAACTCACTGTCACTGTCTTCAAAGAGGGAAGGGGCAAAGAGCCAAGGAACGCCAGCAGCCTCCAAAAGCTGGAAAAGGTAAGTAAACAGATTCTCCCCTAGAGCCTCCAGAAAGGAATACAGCCTGTCAACACCTTGATTTCAGCCCAGTAAGACCTGCATCAGACTTCCAACCTACAGTACTGTACGAGAATAAATGTGTTGTTTTAAGCCACTAAGTTTGTTGTAATTTGTTACAGCAACCATAGAAAACTGCTACAGAGTTGGGATGATGGCACACACATCCATCACACATTGAAACGCTGTGCTCTTGTGTGGAAGATGCAGCATCAGCCTCTCATCGGCTCATTTAACTATGACTGGGGTGACCCTGGTCATGTCTGTGGTGGGTGAACAGGTGCAATACTTTCTCACTCTCTCCTTCACCTGGTCTCCCAAACACGTTGCCCACGCGACTTCTCTTGCTCCATAACATCCTGAATGGAAGACATGGGTTTTCCAACCACAACTTTTTCATCATTTTAATTGTTGACTAGCATAAAGCTTGGCATTAAGTGGGTGGTGAATAAACCTTTATGGAAATGAATGCACACCAGAAGGGAGTGCCCTGTGTCTTTTGCACCTCTCACTGAAATACGTACACAGAACATAAATAAAAGTAAGAAATTCTCCCTGACTTTTGGTGCATTCAAGAGTTTTTCTGTGGCAGAATGAGCGCTTGGGGTAAGTTATATCTGCACGAAAGGCAGAAAATCATAGCCTTTAATGTACTACAAAGTTCTTTAATGACTCATCTTCCCCAACTGCCCAACAATAAATGAAGATGTATTTTAAGGCCTGGTTGACAGGCGGTGTTGGAAGTCCAAACCATTGTTGCTCCAGTGGAACAGCATGTCACAGCAGCGTCATTATTCTTTCTCTGAAAGCTTGGCACAGGATCTGCAACTGAAACTGCTTTTGTTTAAGACTCAACTGATGCCACCAACCAAGCCAAAATGTGTAGTCACTGTGTGCGTCTGGCTGCATGTTAATTGTGGCAGTGTCCTCAGGTGGCTCTTTGCTGAACAGTTGACAAGGCTCAACTGATGCCACCAACCAAGCCAAAATGTGTAGTCACTGTGTGCATCTGGCTGCATGTTAATTGTGGCAGTGTCCTCAGGTGGCTCTTTGCTGAACAGTTGACAAGGAACACCTGCTTTTGTTTAAGACTCAACTGATGCCACCAACCAAGCCAACATGTGTAGTCACTGTGTGCATCTGGCTGCATGTTAATTGTGGCAGTGTCCTCAGGTGGCTCTTTGCTGAACAGTTGACAAGGAACACCTGCTTTTGTTTAAGACTCAACTGATGCCACCAACCAAGCCAACATGTGTAGTCACTGTGTGCATCTGGCTGCATGTTAATTGTGGCAGTGTCCTCAGGTGGCTCTTTGCTGAACAGTTGACAAGGAACACATCATGGTCTTTGCCAGTTGTCCTCTCCCCCACCCTTCCCTATTGGCAGTTCCTGTGATTATGCCATCTCATTTCCTCTCTGTTCATTTTCCTCTCTGCCCTAGAGGATTCCATTTGTTTTGGCTGTCATCCAGTCCCATTCCTTTCCATGGACCAACACTGTGGGCATAAACCTCATCTTAGATGGTGGCTGAGTGCCAGAACAGTTGCACATGAGCTGAAATCTTGCAAACAAGAACATTTTGAGTGCAAAGAGGAGCATGTGGCAAAAAGGAACCTGCTCTAAATCATCCCGTGTGTCAGGGTCTGACCTACTAGCCCCTCCTCCAGGAAGCCTCTCTGGATTTCTACTGAGTGGCTCTCCCCACACAGCACTTGACTTGCAAACTTTCTGGCATGTGTCAGTCACATGCTGCCAGAGATTCTAGCTTTTTGTTTCCTCCCCCCACCAAAATGTAAACTTCCTGAAGGCAGGACCTTTTTACCCTCTAATTTTCCTGCAGAATAGTTTACACAGAATGGACTAAGCCCATATTTGATGCATTACATTAAAGCCATATAGTACTTCATTGAGATAAAATGTGAGTGTGTGCATGGAGAGAGAAAGAGAGGATGTGCGCGAGAGAGCACTAGCTCTTTTGAACATTTTCTCTATAAAATTAAGGAAGTGCCCCCCCAGGAGGAAAAAAACCTATTCTATTATATAATATCACCTATGAAATCATATATTCAAATAACTCACATTTTTCAAAATCTCATCAGACTTAAAAGGAAAGCAACTAATTTTTACTAAAATGTGATGACTGTTATATTAAAACAAATCTGTCCTGAGTTTCTTACTATTAAAAATCTTAAGGAGTAAGGTCACAGTCATTGGAGGTCCCTAAAGATTTAAAACATTTCCCACATCTTGAATGTTTTAATCTCTTTGAGGCTGTGGTTTTAGAACACTGAAGGGTGTTTCCTCTCCCATATGCATTCTCCTCTAATCTTATGTAATAAGTAATAGCCCCTTAATGTTGATCAAGCCAATTTCATCCCAACCTTATGCATGTCTCTTAATGTTCATCCCTTCATTTAAGATGACTTCGCCAATCCACAGAATCCTAAGACTTCCAATATATTTCTAATATCCTTGATAGCCTGTAATGTTGATCTCTGTGTTAACTTTACCAAACAGAAGCATCTATTGATTACAGTGACAATGGACAAGCCCAGTACAGCCATGTGTGCACAAGAGTGTAGTGGCCTCTGAGGTTGGCAACTGGAACTATTCTTATAGAAGTACTGTATCAAACTAAGGAAAAGCCCAGAGCTCAGTACTATTTTGACATAAAATGTGATGGCTGTGGCATTAAAACAAATCTGTCCTGAGTACAGGACATCGCACCTAGGACCGTGAGGAAATAAATCTAGAAAAAGAAAATAGCTCTGGTCTGCAAAGAGCTTAAGCCTTTGATGCACATTCAGAAGGAACCAACACAAACTAAGCAGCGGGTTGTTTCTTTAACTCACTGAATCAAAGGACAGAATTTTTGATGTGGAAAGAATAGTTATGATTGTCTACCAACTTCGATATTTTACTGACAGGAAAGTGAAGGACCAAAGAGATGATATCCAGAGCCCTAGGCACTTATCTAGGAAGCCCATCCTCTGGGATTTTGTCTCATGAAATCAGCCTTTGTAATTATAAACTACCAACGTCCAAACGGATCTCAGACATCAGGGGTCTGTACATGTCTTCTTCAGCTATTTCCTGAAATGAGTCGCTTTCTATTCATGAAATTATATAAAAGTTAACCAGAAGCATTGTGGAGATCTGGAAAGAGAAAAGGGGCTTGGATTTCGAGTCCTAAAATTGAATAATTTACTCATTCACTCATTAAAGCTTACTGAACACTGACTATGTGCCAGGAACCATGAGAGGTACTAGGGACCTGGCAGTACATAACATAGAAGTCACACCCTCGTGGAGCTTCCATTCTAAAAACAGACAGAAAATAAACAAATAAATAAGATACGTAGCATATCAGATGACGTCTAGTGCTACGGAGAAAATTAAAGCAGGTACAGAAAATAGAGAATATTGGATGGGCGAGGGGAGAGGGAATGAGAAAGATTTTTAAATAGAATGGGCAAGGTAGGTTTCACTGCAAAGACATTTCAGCAAAGACATGGAGGAGCTGAGGGAGTAAATCGTCCAGTTTCCTGGGACAAGAGTGTTCCAAGCAGAGGGAATAGCATGCACAAAGGCCCTGACTACTCAACAGACAGCCAGGAAGCTGATGTGGCTAAAGCAGAGTGGGCAAGTGATGGGAGATAAGGCCAGAGAGAAAGTGGGCTAGGAGGCAGACTGCAGCCCCTCTAAGGACTTCTGCTTTTATTTGGAATGACCCATGAAAGGGAAGCCTGTCATTGTGAGTTTGATCTAGCTTATCTGTCTGTGTGCTGGGAATTGATTTTAGGGAATTAAGGGCAGAACAAAGAGACCAGGTAGAAGAAAACCACAATGATGCTGGAGAGAGGTGATAGTGGCTTGGAACAGGTGGGAGTGGCGGAGGTGATAGCTTCTGGGTATATTTAAAAAATGAATCCAGCAGGGATTTACTGCTGGATTAAAAGTAGGACATGAATCACACCAACACATTCACATGAGCAGGTGGAAAGATGGGGCTGAAATGGAGAAGGCTGAGGAAGAGGGAGGGGGGTCAGGTAATTCTAGCTGAATGTCATTGGGCAAGGCTCTTAACCTCTCTGGACCTCAATATCCCCTCTATAATTGCTAATGTCTATTTAATTTACAGACTCATCGTAAGATTCAACCAGGACAATGTGTCAGATGGTATATTTCCTGACATAAAGTATGTAACACTGAAGGTCGTTACAGTCTCATGAGGCAGGATTCTGCTATAGCTGTTCTGCCTGCCTGTCTCCCCTCTCCCAAACATCCTCCCTCACTTAAAATCTCTCTCTCTGAGCCCAGGGTAAATGCATCACTGCTGCAAAGTCTATTAGAAGTCATGAGTAACTTATAGTCACTGTGTCCTACAATGTGACCAATGCAAAAACAATAATCTACAAGACAAGCCAAATGCCAGCAAATTTCAATAAATACAATAGAAATAGTTGAAAAACCATTTGTAGAATAATTGCAGGGGGTGGGGGGATGATGTCTCTGAAAGTTAAGTCAGACCCTTGTGCTACCTTTTCTAAGGTGCTGCACGTGTGCCACTGTATAAGGGTGTGAATAGGTGTGTGTCGCTCACTGCTCCATCAGTGGCTCAGGAAACTGAGATAATGACAGAAATAATCATATTCTATGCTTCGTGCAGAAATTAGTTGGCTATGGGAACAAAAATATTTTTTTGTCTTTATATTAAAAATCACTAAGATACAGTGGGCTGAAAGAAGGCATACAACTGTGAGGACTATTTTAACAACAGAAGTCTTTTCTTCTTCCAGTTCAAGTAATTTGTTTTTTCCCTGGCTTTTGGGAAGCCATTTGCTCCACAGACTTGGGATGACAATGTATTTGTTCCTAATGCTATAGTAGTCTTTGTCTCTCCCCCTGTCGCGTCAGTGCCCCTTCACGAGTTATACTTTCTGTTCTCCTCGCCGTAACCCTGAGCCAGGAGTCCAGCTTCGGAAAATGCAGTTGGTCTTAGTCAGGGTCAGCAAAAAAGTCACTTGTCTCTGAAGAGCGAGATAATAAATATTTTTGGCTTGGCGGGCCATATAATCTCTGTCACGACTACTCAGCCCAGCCCTTGTGATATGAAAGCAGCCACAGATAGTATGTAAATGAATGGGCGTGAGTTTTATCCAATGAAACTTTTTGCGGACAATGAAATTCAAATTTGACATCATTTTCATGTGTCACAAAATACTATTTTTCCTTTGATTTTTTTCCCCCAACAATTTAAAGATGTATGAAATCATGTTTAGCTCATGGGCTGTATAAACACAGCTGTCGGACTGGATTTGGCCTGCAGACCACGGTTGGGTGGCGCCTGGTCTAAAGTGGTATGTCCTGGGGGTAAATGAGCCTTCATTCAGCCTGACAGTGGCGCTGCTGCTTGGCTTGCCTGTGACAAGGTAGAAGGAGCAGTGCCTCATAGCTCCCAGCCTGATGCACCTGGGAAGAAATCCAGAAATGGCTATCAGCTCAGTTCCAAGCCGTAAGCTATGAGATCAGAAGAGGTATCCCCAAATTGCTCCCAAAAGCCCTGACACCTCTTTGAGAAAGTGGTCAAAGGGGAAAACTTTCTTTCCTCCAACACTTTTCATTTTAATGCCTATTTCTTGAGACCTGCCCTAAGTACCAAAAATGAATGAGACATTCTAAGTTTGGAGAAAGCAGCACATTACTCAAGAACATGAGATGAGAGATATGTGAAGTGTGGTAGATTAATGGTGGCGGTGAACTCTGCTGCACTGCACGTTGAGAGGTAGAGTCTAGGCTCTTGTCCCTTAAAACTGGGAGGACTGTGTTAACTGCTTGACCACTAGATTATGGCAGAAGTTGACACTGGGCCCAGGCTTAGGAGACTGGCAGCTTTCACTTCCTTTCTCTTGAAATGCTCACTCTTGGGGAGGCCAGCTGCCACAAAGAGGTCTGACTCCTTTGAGACAACCATGTGTGGGTGCTCCAGGGGGCAGTCCTGGCTGAGCATGCCTGCCAGCCATCTCACCAAGGCACTAGGCCCATGTGCCCACTGAAACCCCCTAGTGACCTCAATTGATGCCATAGGGAGCAAAAGCATTTCCCAGCTGAGCCCTGCTGGAATAATAAGTTAAAAGGTTTAGTGTCTTAAGCCACTGAATTTGGGGATAGTTTGTTATATAGCATAGATAACAGAATAGCTAGTATAAAAAGACACACTTCCTCTATCTGCCCCCCCCCCAAAAAAAGTGGTGTGACTGAAATTCAGAGGAAAAGGTCAATAAGGGCTGGAGTCACTGGGGAAAGTCATAGGAAGCAAAGAAACCAGAAGCTGGATGGAACGGGAAAGGCAGGCTTTGTACAGGCAGCTTGGGGAAAGGCAGGAGAGTGGGTGAGAAGGGTGGGCAGGAGATGGGTGAGACCAGGCAGGTGTGTATGTGTGTGAAGAGTGGGTGTTGGCAATGAGGGAAGGGGAAAAAAAAGACCCTTGACAAGGAAAGCTATTGCAGAAGCTGGATGGAACGGGAAAGGCAGGCTTTGTACAGGCAGCTTGGGGAAAGGCAGAAGAGTGGGTGAGAAGGGTGGGCAGGAGATGGGTGAGACCAGGCAGGTGTGTATGTGTGTAAAGAGTGGGTGTTGGCAATGAGGGAAGGGGAAAAAAAAGACCCTTGACAAGGAAAGCTATTGTAGTGATGCAGGGCATGCCAATTTGGCTCCCGGTGAATATCAAGCTCCTTTTGGCAACTTGGCAGCCTTCAGTGGCAGGTAGGGATGGTCGGGGTAGTGGGAAGGGGGTTGTTATAGGCAACTTCACTGCTAGTGGATGAGACCAACTGGCTTGTCATATAGCAAAAGGCAAGCACAGACAACCCTACAGCCTATCTGTCTGAGGTCTTCTCCACCCTTGAGTACACTGACCAGCACCTGGCAGGACAGGCTCCATTTAAATCCCCAGGTCTGTGGCTGAACCAGGTGGCAGGATTCCCTGTGAAGTGAGAGAGAGACACAGGGTGAGTGGGCTTGAAGACCAAACACTGCCCTGCTGAGGGAGTTGCTTGGCTGTCTAGTTTTCTGATATCTCATCCATGCGAGGTTGCTGAGTTCTATGTCATCACCATCACTAACCAACCCTATGAATTAAACACCACTAATTTAATCAATCTCCAAGTGTTTTCCCGATTAGCACATTCCACCTGCACTCAGCCAACCCTAAAGTCTTCATACTTAGTGTTTACAAAGTAAACCTCCACAATTCTAATGAGACAGTTACCCCTAATTCTATTTTCTCACATGCATGGCAGCTCACATGCGATCATCTGGATTTAACAGAGGATCCTTTAAGCCCCTCCTCCAAGCGCCTCCTGGCAGGCAGCAGGGACAGTGCATCAAATTCTTCCATGACAGTTGCCAAGCACCACAATGTAGCATTGAGAAATTCCCGAAAACATGGTATGTTGAAATACATCAAAGACGCTCGGAGCTGACAGATGGAATAACTGAGACATCATGATGATAAGTGTTTGACACACGCTGGCAGGAACATTAGCAAAACCAGAATTGATTCTTCCCTCCATGTATCCCTGGCAGAGCCCAAGCATTGCAAACTTGAAAATTCTCTTTAACTTCATGGTTTAAAGTAGCAACTAACTTATTTTTGATGCTTGAACTGCTTTCACTCCTAATAAGAGTGTCCTCTAATTTCTGTGCATAAAGAGAAAAGATCTGGAAAATCCTTTTGTGAAAGCCCCACAAGGGTTGTTGGAAATAGAGTATGAACAAGTTTCACATTGACCTGATTTTACTCAGTCATACTCTTTTTATGGTGAGAGTGCTCTCTTCTTTCCTGG
>NW_007734956.1:40204-62602 GCF_000696425.1 Galeopterus variegatus
GATCCCATTACCGGTCACAAAAAAAGACAAAAAGGAAAAAAAAAATGGTGGTCAGGGGCATGGTTCTGAGGGCTTTAAAAGGAGACACTGTCTTTCTCTCTCTCTGCTTCCACCATCTTGCAATGTGAGACCCCTGGAGCACTGTCACCACCACTAGATGGACTTTGGATTTCCTAGCCTCAGAAACTATAAGCAAATAAATTTAATTTTCCTTATAAAAAAAAAAAAAGAAAGAATCTCTTCCTTCCTCCCTGTAAGGAACTGGATTGTGTATTTCCCTCCCCACTCAACCCCCAATTTGTATGTTGAAGCCCTAGCTCCCAAGGTGACCGTATGTCAAGACAGGTCCTTCAAGGAGGTTAAATGAGGTCATAAGGGAGGGTCCCTAGTAGATAGGACTGGTGACCTTACAAGAACAGCAAGAGAAACAAGAGGGCTCTCTCTCCCAGGCGCACAGAGAAGAGGCCATGGGAGGACGCAGCAAGAAGGCAGCAGTCTACAAACCAGGAATACCAGCTTCCCTGGAAACCAGTAATGCTGTTGTTTAAGCCCCCAAATCTGTAGAATTTTCTTATGGCAGCCCGAGCTAACTAATACACTCCCTGGAAAGTTTCTGAGGCAGCCAACTCGATGGTATGTCCCACTGTACAGGTGACCTTCAGTCCAGCGTTCTTTGCCACACTCTGCAAGGAAAAGCTAGGATGAGGATGGACCAGAGCCTGCCTTCCAAAACTGGAGCTGCTAGAAGGTACAAGCGACTAATGCAATGAAGGAAGGAGTTCAAGATGTTTTAGGTTAATTTCTTCAAATTTTCTATGAAACATGAAGTTACAGTGATTTAATAACCTCATTTGAAATCACCGTGACTAAAGATGAAAATCAAAATATAGTTTTTAACTATTAGGTATCATGACTCAAAAATCATCCCTGAAAATAGATTCACCTCTGACACTAATTAACCAAAAGAATTTGCTTTAACTTAACCGTAAGAGAAAATATTTTTAAGTGAATCCTAAAAAGATAAGATTTTGACTTTTGGCTACCAGACTTCAATTTTGAACAAGAAGCAACCTCCAAAAATAGATTCACCTCTGACACTAATTAACCAAAAGAATTTGCTTTAACTTAACCGTAAGAGAAAATATTTTTAAGTGAATCCTAAAGAGATAAGATTTTGACTTTTGGCTACCAGACTTCAATTTTGAACAAGAAGCAACCTCCAAAAAATGGTTATGGGATACATCAGTCAGCAAGAGAAGCAGCCGCCTTATGTGGAAAGTTTCATATTAGAATCTCATCAAAGAATGTCTCAGTGCTATGTGAGTTTGGTAACTAGTTTATTGAACGGTGGGAATTTAAGGATCATTTCTCTCTCATCACTATCTTTGACGTGTTCTGTTGGATTTCTATTCCTTGCGGCTGGACAGTATCTCAGGAAGACCCCATAGTTTTTTAATCTCTTTTGCTTACAATAATAGTCTTATTCATGGAAACTGAGATTCACTCATTGATTAAAGGTCTAGTGATCAACCTCATATCCAATTCAGAGCTTCTCTCTGCCTCCCCACCTTGCATGGCCTGTAATGGGGAGGGGGCCATGGCCTTTCCTTCCAGCCTCCCCCACCTCTTTCAAAACTCCTCTTCATCACCCTGCTGCTGTAACTCCTCTGGGGTCAACACATGACATCAGTGGGTTTGGGGCTGGATATCTTTTGACAATAGTTGGTAGCCAAGAGCCACGTCTGTGTGAGACAAGCAGTCACACACTGGCACTTTCATGGGGTGCATTTGTAGATTCTATAGAGGCCCAAATGGACTTCCCCATGCCCAGTTCCCTAACATGGTTGGAAAACCATTTGCTGGCCTTTTGTGACACTCTCCCAACCCCCAACACCTCCTACCTCAGCATACACTTCACAGTCCTTGCTGCCTGGGTCACTTCATCCCAAAAGAGACTTCTTTTTGCTCATACTCTCCACTTTTCCTGATGTTGCTTGGCCCAATGAACACACACATCTTTTTCCGCCAAATGATAGAATTTGATCTTGCCAACTGCTGAACACCATTTTCCTTATCTCACTATTATGGGCTGCTTTAGCAACTTTGCATCTACCAAGTTCTCTATGGTGGGAGCAGGCACCTGACTCTATATTTGCAGTCCCCCAAAGTTGTCACTGCACTGAACTCTGATGGGCTTGGAGGCAGCTCAGCAGGCATCCAACTGGGAAGTGAAATGCCAATCTCCCACTGTTGCCATGACCCCTAGATCAGAGCCCTTCTCCCTTGGCTTGGAGTGGGGTGAGAGTGCCCCTCTCCTCTCTCCATGGCAACGGGAGGGGAGATGTCCCAGCACTCTTTACAAGGCTCCATACTGAGATGACTGTCTACAATTGCTAATCATTTCCAACGCAGGCTAGAGCTGTGATACGGACTGACAGTTACTAGACCAATTTTGACATCTTTTATTAAACACTCCGTACCCACATCTAGTGTCACATTATAGAACATTTGATAATTATCACTAATTTTCAACTTTGAAGCATTAATTCCTTCTGATAATTAGAAAGTCTCATTTAACATCCTTGCTTCAAATTATGTTTCTGGAAAATCAGCAACTCAGTGCTGAAAACACCTTACCAAACTCAACGAGTGCTGAAAACACCTTACCAAACTTAACGAGTCCAGAAGCCAGAAGTGGACCTTGGTAAAAACACCAACCTTACAGGGATTTCACTCTAACAGTAATGACTGTTATAGCCATATAATAAAGCCTAACAATCATACTCTATACATTTCAAAGCATACTTAAGACATGCCATCCCTGTAATATCATTTTCTGATTAAAATATACAACTATGTTACTATTAAATGAGCTTTTCTTAATTTTTTATTTGATTGAAGAACAGCTAGAACAGATACTCTAGGCAAGCTACTTGCTGGGAGAAGAATACTTTGGAAGATTCCTAACTTTATTGAAGTTGTTTTCTTTAGCTATTTGAGACTCTTTTTCATCCAGCATTTTTTTACCCTCAGTGACCTGGTTTCAGAGCACTAAGAGTAACAACCCTATCATGCACTTCTGTTGTAGTACAGTGTTGTACGGTGTGCCAGAATTTTCCCATATATTCTCTCAATCCATCTTCTTAGGTATTATTAGCTTTATAAAACATATTGCTGAGCCTACTAAAGGATGTTAGAGAATAGGAGTCACTAAATCAGATGCTTCAGTTTCCAAGCAGGAAATATAACGCAGGAAGTGAGGAAGTGGGGAATGGTGCGGACTGTGGCAAACCTGAAATCATGTGCTACAGAAAAACAAACAAACAAAACTGCGACTCAGGGCCGGCCCGTGGCTCACTCGGGAGAGTGTGGTGTTGATAACACCAAGGCCCCGGGTTCGGATCCCATATAGGGATGGCCGGTTCGCTCACTGGCTGAGCGTGGTGCTGACAACACCAAGTCAAGGGTTAAGATCCCCTTACCGGTCATCTTTTAAAAAAAAAACAAAAAAACAAAAAAACAAAACTGCGACTCAGTGCCAATCCACTCTGACATGCAGTTGCAATGTTAACTAATCATCTGATTTTTAAAAAAATTAAAAATTCAATTATTGTGAAATGTACTGATTTTTTTTAAATGTTGGATCAAATTTTTTAGACACCAAGCCAAAACAAAACAAAACAAAACCCCCACAAATGCTGACTTTTGTGGGCTGCTAGTTTGTAATCTATGTAGCTGATGTTGCTTGCATTATGCACTGTTGTCTCTACGTAGACCCTCGAGAGCATTCTCCTTCAGTTAAGGTACTAGGAAAAAGAAAATTTTTCCTGAGTTCCTAGTTTGTTGTTGATCTCACAGACACTGTGATTAAAGAAAATGATAAGGCTTTCATTTTCTGCTTAGCTGCCAGAAAACACAGAATCAAATTTGTGGCCCACCCCTAACAAGCACACAGATCTGCACAGAAGATGCAATCTCTTGGCCCCATTTTATGCACTTCTCCCCCTTTTCCTTTCTCATCTACTTTTAAGTTGTCATCTTGCTGTATTTTATAAAAACCCACAGGTCCACTTTAAATCCTCTTTGGAACAAAGCAGAGTATAAATGATCTTCACAATAACTGCTGTGTAACAGACTTTATTTGTCCCATTTGGCAAATGAGTAAATCGAGGCTACACAAGATTAACTGACAATAATTAATCAAGAAGCACGAAGAACCAATCTGACTCTTCTGGCTCTGAGTCAAGTGTTCCACTGACTATTAATAAAAATGATGCAGTCACATAGCAGAGATCTTAAACTCAGATGAAACGCAGACTTTTATACTGTAGGACATGGAGAGGGTGTCACCCAAAGCCACTACATTGTGAAGGGTTACAATTCCCTAGAACACAATGTGATCACAATACAAATGATGCCTCCTGGCATTGTGCAGTGTAGCATACCCCTTCTGAAGACATTAAAATCCACTGTGCTCATAATGACAACAATAAATTAATAGGCTAGAGTTGGAACTGGCACCCCAGTTTGAAAAGTGAGCTATAGAATCTGGCCAAGTATAACATGTGGACACACTTCTATATAAAGAATGTGATTCAAATGAGCCTTGTGAAGATACAGTGCTGTATCCTGTGGCATGTCCAGGAAAGGCCCTCACTGCAAAGCTGTGTCTAAAATCTAGGCCATGGGGCAGCTTTATGGGTGAGAGAGCACAAAGAAATCCTTTAGATTTTTCTGCAACCAAATCCCTGGAGAGTGCTCCAAAATGAATCTGCTGTGTACAAAACTCTGTTCTTTGCCTAGAATTGAATTTTAATCTGGTTTCTATGTATTTGAATTAAATTATAACTGCATGAGAGCACGTTATGTTTCTAGGTCTTAAGGAATTACTTGTTTAAATTCAGTATTGTTCTTATTCTTAGTCTCTTTCCTCATAAACAACGCTGGAGCAGTGGTTTTTAAACCTGTTTAAGCAGTATTCTTTTTTTTATTATTGTATCTATCTTTGTCTGGTTTTGGAATCAGGGTGATGCTGACCTCATAGAATGAGTTTGGAAGAATGGCCTCTGTTTTAACTTTTTGGAAGAGTTTCAAGAGAAGTGGTATTAATTCCTTTTAAAGATTTGGTAGAATTCAGCAGAAAAGCCATCCAGTCCTGGACTTTTCTTTGCTGGGAAGCTGCTGACTGCTTCAATCTCATTGCTTGTTATTGGTCTGTTCAGGTTTTCTATTTCTTCTTGGTTCAGTCTTGGTAGTTTGTATTCATCCAGAAATTTATCCATTTCCTCCAGGTTTTCAAATTTGTTGCTGTATAGTTGCTTATAATACCATCTAGTGATTATTTGTATTTCTGTGGTATATCTCCTCTTTTATTTCTGATTTTTGTTATTTGGGTCTTCTCCCTTCTTTTCATAGACAGCTTAATGGTTTGTCTATTTTGTTTATCTTCTCATAAAACCAATTTTTTGTTTCATTGATCTTTTGTATTGGTTTGGGGGCTTCTATTTCAATTAGTTCTGCTCTAATCTTAATTATTTCTTTCAATCTACTATATTGGGGATTGGACTGTTCTTGTTTTTCTAGTTCTTTGAAGTGTAGTGGTAGATTGCTTATGCAAAATCTTTCTATTCTTCTGATGTAAGCATTTATTGCAATAAACTTCCCTCTTAGTATTGCTTTTCCCCACAGGTTTTGGTATGATGAACTACAGGCCAATATCTTTGATAAGCATAGATGCAAAAATCCTCAGTAAAATATTAGCAAACAGAATACAGCAGCACATCAAAAAAATTATACACCACAATCAAGTCGGATTCATCCCAGCGATGCAAAGATGGTTCAACCTATGCAAGTCAATAAATATGATAGACCACATCAACAAAATCAAGGACAAAAGGCATATGACTATCTCAACAGACAAAGAAAAAGCATTTGACAAAATCCAACATCTGTTTACGATAAAGATTCCCAGCAAATTAGGTATGGAAGGAAAATATCTCAACACAACAAAAGCCATATACAACAAACCCACCACCAGTATCATCCTGAATGGGGAAAAGCTGAAAGCTTTTCTCTTAAGAATAGGAGCAAGACAAGGATTCCCGCTTTCACCACTCTTATTTAACACAGTATTGAAAGTACTAGCCAGAGCAATCAGGCAAGAGAAAGAAATAAAGGCATCCAGATTGGAAAAGATGAAATCAAACTGTCCTGTTTGTAGATGACATGATCCTATGTACAGAAAAACCAAAAGACTATAAAAAAAACTCTTAGAGCTGATAAAAGATTTCAGTTAATTTGCAGGATACAAAAGCAACATGCAAAAATAGCATTTTTATACTACAACAATGAACTGGTAGAAAAACAAATCAAGAAAGCTAGCCCATTTACAATAGTCACCCCCCAAAATAAAATACCTAGAATTAATTTAACCAAGAAGGTGAAAATTCTCTACAATGAGAACTACAAATCACTGTTGAAAGAAATTAAAGAGGACACAAAAAGATGGAAAGACATTCCATGCTCTTGGATTGGAAGAATTAACATTGTGAAAATATCCATACTACCCAAAGCAATCAACAGATTCAATGCAATCCCCAACCAAATACCAATGACATTCTTCACAGAAATAGAAAAAAAAATCCTAACATTCATTTGCAACAACAAAAGACCCTGAATAGCCAAAGCAATCCTGGGCAAAAAAATAAAGCCAGTGGCATAGCACTACCTGACTTCAAATTATGCTACAAAGCTATAGTAACAAAAACAGCATGGTACTGACATAAAAACAACATTTGGACCAATGGAATGAATAGAAAACCCAGAAATCAACCCCCATACTTACAGCCAACTGATCTTCCACAAAGGCACCAAGAACATACACTGGGGAAAAGACTGCCTCTCCAATAAATAGTGCTGGGAAAACTGAACCTACATATGTAGAAGAATGAAACTAGACCCCTATGTCTTGCCATATACCAATCCCAACTCAAAATGGATTAAAGGCTTAAATATAAGACCTTACACTATACAACCCCTAAAAGAAAATGTAGGGGAAACATTTCAGGAAGTGAGAATGGGCAAAGACTATGAATATGACCCCCAAAGCACAGACAACAAAAGGAAAAATAAACAAATGGGATTATATCAAACTAAAAAGCTTCTGCACAGCAGAAAAAACAATTAACAGAGTGAAAAGACCACCTACAGAGTGGGAGAAAATATTTGCAAACTATGCATCTGACAAAGAATTAATATCCAGAATATACAAGGAACTCAAACAACAGGTTAAATAAATAAATAAATAACCTGATTAAAAAATGGGCAAAGGAACTGAATAGGCATTTCTCAAAGGAAGACATACAAATGGCCAACAGACACATGAAAAAAATGTTCAACATTACTCAGCATCAGGGAAATGCAAATCATAACTGTATTGAGATATCACCTCAACCAAATTAGACTGGCTATTACCAAAAAGACAAAGAATAACAAATGTTGATGAGGATGTGGAGAAAGGGGAACCCTCCTACACTGTTGGTGGGACTGTAAATTGGTGCAGCCCGGGCCAGCCCGGTGGCGCACTGCTACAGTGCGCCGCTTGGGAGCGTGGCGGCGCTCGGTTCGGATCCCACATACAGACCGGCTGCTCACTGGCTGAGCGAAGTGCGGATGCAGCACTGAGGGTTGCGATCCCGTTGCCGGTCCCGGTCCGGTCCGGTGTGACACTGAGGGTTGCGATCCGTTGCCAGTCACGAAAAAAAGACAAAAAAAAGGAAAAAAAAAAATAAACTGGTGCAGCCATTATGGAAAATGGTATGGAGTTTCCTCAAACAACTACAGATAGAGCTGCCATACAATCCAGCAATTCCACTGCTGGGTATATATGTAAAGGAATGGAAATCCTCATATGGAAGGGATACCTGTACTCCCATGTTTACTGCAGCTCTATTTACAATAGCCAAGAATGGGACCAGCCTAAATGTCCATTACTGGACGACTGGATAAAGAAAATGTGGTATATTTACACAATGAAATACTACTCTGCTATAAAAAAGAATGAAATCCTGTCATTCACAGCAACATGGATGAACTTAGAGAAAATTGTGTTAAGTGAAATAAGCCAGGCACAGAAAGAGAAATACTGCATGCCCTCACTCATAAGTGGGAGCTCAAAAATAAACAAATAAAAGAGAGAAAGAAAGAAAGCCACAACAATCACAATAATACATTGCACTTCCAAAGGAGAGAACAAAACTGAGGTTACCAGAGGTGGGAAAGGGCTGAAGGGTAAAGGAGGAATTGGTAAAGTGCCATGAGAAACTATTACATTGTGTAATGCTGAATATACTAATTATTCAGATTTTAGATTCATATATTCCACACAGGTATTGATATTCAACACTGTCCACCACATATATGTACAACAAACTATGTTTCAATAAAATAAGTAAACAAACAAACAAACTTGTTTAAGCAGTTGAACTCTTTTCCACTTGGCAGAACCCAGTGCTCTGTGGCTGGATGACTACTGAGAGCGGGCTGTGGTCTAGCCTGCAAAAAGCTACCTTTCTTTAATCTGAGCTGTTGTAAATATAGCTTGGCCTCTCCCCTCTCCCCTAGAGGGCGGCCAACCCTCAGGGCTCCTCAGCTATTGTCTTATTATTGAGACGACTTTAATGTGATCCAAATGTTTAGGGAACCTCTAAATTAGTTTTGAAGAATCCTAGGATTCCATAGAACATGACTCAAAACTACTCTTTTTCAGGACATATCGTAGACTTTAATGTGATCCAAATGTTTAGGGAACCTCTAAAGTAGTTCTGAAGAATCCTAGGATTCCATAGAACATGACTCAAAACTACTCTTTTTCAGGACATATCGTCAATTCAGTAATTGTCTAGGTGATCATCTAACAACATCACTAGAACAAATAAAAAAATATGGTGCTAACTAATTCTGGCTTCCACAGCAACTTCTAACATCATTGGCAGAACTCCCACTGAATTAGAAAGTGTCCCCGTGTGAAAATGTCTTGCAGGTGCCAACCCATCTCAGTGGCATGATTTGGGGTGCACGTATATGTTTCAGAGGCTTGCTACAGGCCTTGCTCCAATCCCAACACCAGTGACTTGACAACTGCCTGCAGTTACTAGTTATGTTCAAATGAAATTCTAAAACTGAATAAAGCATAGCATAAGACTGTTTACTAAGAGCGAGTGATTTATTTTCTAATTTAAATTTTAAAACATTTAGTATGTGTCAAAAGAAGTTGTATGATTCCAAAATCAAAAAAGAAATCTCAAAGGAAAGCTACGAAAAATGGAAAACATTTCACTGACATAAAAGCCAGTGAAAATATGCATATTGGAATAAGACTCTCCTTGTAAGTTACCACTTAGTTCTATCCCTAGAGAATGTGAGTAACTAATTTTACTTAGTAAGGAGTGGTAGAAAAATGTGAAATGGAAAAAAAGTTTTCCAAATAAGCAAAAATGCTCTTTTATGTGTAAAGTGTATGATAAATACTTTGAACATAAAGAGAGAAGTATGCAATTTTTAGTAACAGAAAATCAGCTTCTTTGAAGACCTCACTAAAAAGTATGGACTGAATAGTTAGAAAGTATTTGTGCCTCCCTGAGGTACCCACAGGTCTCAGTTCATCTGTAGGAACCAGTGAGGAAAAGCATTCGGAACCTCTGCCTAAACAGACACAGACTTCAGTCCCAAAGCCCAGACTTTCACTCTCACTGGACATAACAAAGCTTCAGTGTACGGAATACTTGTGGCAGGTACCAGGCCCCAACACTTTGGTGTCTGTCCTAGTTGTAATATAGCTTTTGTGTGCTGTCTTGACCCTGTTTTGAGGCCCTGGCTGGAGGCCAGGCAGTTCCATCTTCCTGAGTACATTAAATTCACACTCCCACCCCCTTCCCTTAACCTGCTCACACTCTGGACCCCTAATCGCCCTGGGCCAGGTACCAGACAACCAAGGACAGTACGTATGCCCCAGAGCCAAGCAAATTATTCAAATTAGCCGGTCCTATGCCTGTTCACCCTATGCCTCCCCTTTCCTTCTCTAGAAAGCACAACGAAGGTGCTTGGCCTTTGTTCCTCCCTCCCTCTCTGCCTAGGGGCCCACTCAAGCTTCCCTTGGGTGGCCCTGCAAGGCCGGCTGTGTTCTCCCCAGGGAACTGTAACAAAGCTGCCAGACTCTTTTCAGTTTCTCTCTCTTGATCTGCATCTGGCCTCACCGTACCTCACCCAGGGTAATAAGATTGCGACACTTGTCTGTAACCTACAATAAAGATTCTAAGACTAACTGCAGGGGATGCTGGAAGGAATGTATGGAAAGTATGAGCCACTGTTATGGTGCTAAAGAGCCCGGACCCCCAAGACGCGGAGCTGCACAGGGACTACAAGTTCTCTGGGCAACAAGGGATGGCACCTCTTGTTCTGTGGCTCCACTCAGGATTTGCAGTTTGAAATACGGAGGGATTGCTGCTCTCTCTGAGATTTATTCTCCCTCAAGCATAAAGAAGGGAGGAAAGAGTCCCCTGTGAATAGGAAATTTTCCAGAGATATCAGTGGTGACCACAGAGTAGGTGCAGAGGGTTTCCCAGCAGGCTCAAACTGAATAATAATTTAAGGCTGCGGGTCGACACATTACACAGAGAAGCAAGCAATTAACCAGCCCTGGGATAGGAAGGGGGACTTTGGAAAGGACAATTCTCACGCAGGCACTGCCAAGATGCAGGCTGGCTGTACACGTGAAAGGAGATAAGGCAAAGGAAACTGCAGGCCCACACAGACTATCACACAAGAGGCCTGGACCTGACAGTGTAGAATATGGGCTGGCTCCATAACGTGATGACGTCAAAGAGTGTACATTTTCATCACCACCCAGGAGTCTGATAATGAACCCTAACACATCAGGGAGAAAATGGCTGGTGCAGCATTATTGAATTGGTACTTTTCCAAAGACCAGGCTTGTGAATCAAACTGTTAAAAGATTTGATCTACTGCAAATTGAATTTAAAAATTATTTTTGATGATTTCATACTTTTGAAAATATTCAAGAGCTCATGAAGTTAATTGATCTATTTGTAAAATATTTGCAGTCATGTTGGTTCAATAGAACAATCTTCCCCCCACACGAATACTACAATCAAAATATCACCTAAGTAAATTCTATCATCATGATCAACAACCCAAACATTATAAAGAAGTCAATAACGTGGAATGCTACATGGCGTGCACTAGAACGGCCGAGAGCGAGGCTGTCTAAAACGTAACGCCAGATGGACCTGTATCCACAGGATAGGTTTATTTCTTAGTTATGCTACATGTTCATCACGGGTGACCAGATGATAAGCTGTGCTCTCTCTGGAGACTCAGGCTGACAGAGTAGTCACCACTTACACCAGTTCTCAAAATGGCTTGCGTTCCACTAGCCAAAGCAAGTGTCACACCCAACTTCACTGGCCATGTCCAGCTTCAAGGAAGTGGGGAAGTAAAATCCTATGGCAGGGGTGGGCAGCCCACAGGCCAGCCACCTGTGTTAGTAAATAAAGTTTTATTGGGACACAGCCATATCCATTTGTTTACTTACATATTGCCTGTGGCTGCTTTTGCCATAGAGTTCAATAGCACAACAGAGATTATATATGGTCCACATGCCTCATATAGTTACTATCTGGTCCTTTAAGAAAAGTTGGCAGTTGTATTAGTTGGCTGTCACTAAGTTATGCTGCAGTAACAAGCATCACAGGGGCCTACAGAAACAGAGATTTATTTCTAATTCACCTTACGTCAGTAGAGGGTGGGCTGTGGGCCTCCTTTGGGTCTTCTTCACAGGCTAAAGGAGGATTTCCTGTTGTAACACGCCATTCTCATGGCTGAGAGAAAAGCATGGCTGGGCCACCAATGGATCTCATCGCTTACGCACACAGGTAGGCATAGCTACATCACTTCTGCTCACATTTTATTGGCCTAAGAAAGTCACATGGCCAACCCTGACATCACTGGATACAGAAGTGCACTCCCCGCATAAGGAGGCACTGTACGTCCCCTATGTGCAGGGGTGTGCAATACTCTTACAGAGAAGGAACAAGAGTTGGGAACAACACGACTGACCATGCTTACCATGCTTACTGAGCAGTTTGTGTGGAGCATAAGGAGGCACTGTACGTCCCCTATGTGCAGGGGTGTGCAATACTCTTACAGAGAAGGGACAAGAGTTGGGAACAACACGACTGACCATGCTTACCATGCTTACTGAGCAGTTTGTGTGGACACCACTAAAGGCTGGCACAGGACCTTAGGAAGTAGCCCTGGCATGCTGGGGTCAGCTCAGTATTGTCAGAAACCCAGGACTGAGAGTTAATAGGCTGTGGCTGCAGAACAAGTCACTGCATCCTTTGAAGATTTTATAGAGCCCTTCTATAAACGAGGTGTGTAATTGGACTGCATCGCTGTTTTCAACCTCTTCATGTCAATGCACTCTGACCCATCCCCTCCCTGACCACAACTACTGCTTTACTTTGAGTAACTGTAGACTGAAAACATGCATTTCGCTAAAACCATCATATTTATTGATTGTAAGCTACTGTTTACTATCTCTGAATGTAATTTTGAGAAAATTGTGAATAACAGTACTTCTCTCCCAGGATTGCTAATTAACACTTGAGCAGATTTGCAAAGGCTGATAGAGAGATGGGAGCAGACATGCTGGCTTTGAGACAGCTTTTCTAGAATTACAGACACCTAAATGTACACCACAGATAAACACAATGAGATTGGCACTAAATTCACTAGATGGTATTTATCTGTTAGTCTGTGTATATGTCTGACTTGGGGATGTCTTACTCACTACTGTATCCCGGGGACTTAATACATAGTTGATGCTCATTAATTATTTCTAAACTAACTGATTAAAGGAATCATGTGGTCAGTAATGTTTTTAAATGATTTTTTATCTTTTCTGTCAATCAAGGTGACACATACATTTGAAAAAGAATGATGCGCGTATGTGTGAGTGAACTGTATTACTTGTTTAGTTTACAGGTAATACTGGATGTTTGCATGGATTCGCTTTTCTTGCAACACTTTCTTAAACCTCTAGGGATCTCTGGTTCATGAGTTCAGATCCCTGGACCATCCTATGGTGGAAAAACTAGTCCAACACATCCCTTTTAGTTCAGTTCAGAGTCTTCATTCCAATGGCATTGCTCATCCAGGGAGTAAACTATATTTGAGGAATTGAGCTTGGTTTTCCCCACCTTCAATAAGTCTCCCATCAGGACTAATGATCGGTCGTTAAAAAAAAGCATAGGGTGGGCCGGCCCGGTGGCGCACTGCTACAGTGCGCCGCTTGGGAGTGCGGCGGCGCTCCCGCCGAGGGTTCGGATCCCACATACAGACCGGTTCCCGCTCACTGGCTGAGCGAGGTGCGGGCGCAGCACCGAGGGTTGCGATCCCGTTGCCGGTCCCGGTCCGGTACGGGCGCAACACTGAGGGTTGCGATCCGTTGCCAGACACGAAAAAAGACAAAAAGAAAAAAAAAAAAAAGCATAGGGTTGTAAAATACCTAAGTGTTAAACAGGACTGGAATTCAAATCTCTGGATGGGCCCTAGCTGGATAAAGGCAAAATGAATAAATAATTGAATTCATACACTTAAAAACTACACCTTTTGTTTGCTATCTGTTCACGTATTTGACTATATCATCTGTTCTTAATCCTCACTGTGCATCAGAATCACCTTGTCAAAACGTTAAAAATATACGAGAAGTACTTAGCCCTATCTAATTCTGATTCAATCACCCCGTCATGGGTATTATGTTTTTTGAGCTTAGAGTGATTCTAATGTGCATTCAAGGTTGAACCCCACTGGTCTATTACTTCTCCAAGGTTAAATAAATGAGGCAGTTTAATTTTGAAAACCGGAATATTTTTTCCCTTTCAGTTATAGCTGAAAACCTAATTAGGAGAGAATCAAAGGAAGAAAGAGAGTCAATCAACATGGGAAAAGATCCCATCAAGATTCAGGAAGGAATAGTTGAGCCATGCTCCTAATCCTGAACTGTGCCTTAAAATCACCCAAGGATCTTGTAAAATGCAGACTCTGATTCAGTAGGTCTGGGGCAGGGCCCGAGAGTATGAATTTCCAACAGATGTCAATGGTTCGAAGATGAGGCTTTGAGTAGCAAGGCCAAAGAATTAGCATAAGAGCTAATTAATTTTTCCACTAGATTCAGCTGCAACAAATTGATTTGATTGGGAGATAAGCAACCAAAGAAATAACTTTAAGAATATGTTTTTTCAAATACCTGCCTTGGTCTAAAAAGCAGCAGTTCTTAAACTTTGGTCTTCACGCTCTTATTGAGGGCCTCAAAGAGCTTTTGTTTATGTGGGTTACACCTAGTGCTATTTGCTGTATTTGAAATTAAAACTGAGGAATTTAAAATATGTATTTATTAGTTTATTTAACATGAACAACAAACCCTCTACCTGTGAACATAAATCAAATATTTTTATGAATTACAACTCTGGCTTCCCAAACAAAAAATTTGGTGAGAAGACAGGCACTGTTTTACATTCTTTGCAAATCTCTTTACTATCTGGCTTAATGGACCACAGCTGGATTCCCACAGCAGCTTCCACACCCAATCTATTATATTTCACGCACAGGGTTTCTAGAGAAATACTTGAGAGAGGAGAGTGTAAAAGGCCAGTAAGTCGGGTGATGTTATGAAAATCATTTGACTTCACAGAACCCCTGAGAAGGTCTCTGGGACTCCTGGGGGTCCCTGGACCATATTTTGGGAACTTCTGGTCTAAGATAGGAGATATAAATAAAGATGGATTTCATTGATAGAGCTGAGGGTATGCTAATATCTCTTCAATGAGTGCCTCCCTGGGGTCCTAAAGTTGCTGTTTCCATGGTAAAATCGGAAATTAACTGCTGATGTCGATTTCCCTTCTCTCCCCTCAGGTGTCTTTGGGAACTCTGTTTTCTTGAAGATAAGTGACTGTATTTGTTCACTCAGATCAAAGCTTCAGAAAAACCTCATAAAAAACAATCACATAAAAAGTCATGACAGCACAATGAAGTTTTTAGGAGTAAAAGAGTTGTGTTTGAAGAATTGGAGTTGGTTACTACAAAAGATACATCTTAATCAGCTTCCTCCATTTGGTGTGTTTAGGGCAGCATCAAAGGGGAAACATGAGGCATAATCCAGGCTTTCAGGGAGCTTTCATTTTATTTTGGAAAAAAAAAAATATTAGAAGGATGTCTAAGCTGGCACACCATACATATTACATTGTATGGGAAATTATAATATGTTAGAGAAATTCAGAGAGGAAAGAAAAGACCTGAACATATCAGGGCAAAGTCTTCACAGAAGAAGTAAAGCTATTCTAGGCTTTTAGAGAGGTGTGGGAATGGGGGAGGAAGGAGAGGAGAGAGGAGGTACCCAGTGTTGGGAAAATATAGAAAATGGTCAGGGCCCCTCGGATGTTTGGAGTCTTGCCGAGCATCTGACGTAGATGTGCGCATGTGCCTGGGTGTTCCTTGTTATTGTCTAATGTGACTGTGCATGTTCAGTTCCACCCAGTCCACCATCTTCTGCATGGAAATTGCAGACAGTGGGGTGACACAGCAGCAGCAGGCTGAGGAGGACTACCTGCGAGGGGAGCAGTGCTGAGGACCAGGTGAGTGAGAACTTTGTCATTGATTTGATAGCAGAGTAACCTGAGAGTGAAGTAGAGACTTGGGAGATCTTGTGTGACCAAGGAGGGGGTCCGGGTCCCTCAGCCACCTGAAAGTGTACATCCACTTGGACAAAGAAGCAAAAACTGGGATATGTGGACTTGAGTAGGAAGGACTAATGGCTCTGATGGGTGAAGCTTCTCAGGATGCCCCAGGAAGCCACTAGGGTGGCTGCTCCTAGCTCTGAATAAAGCCCATTATTTCTTCACCCACGGCTCCCAGGACCTTTTCCTATTACCTAGCTCGTAGACCTGCATGTGGAGGGTTTTTTGACCCAGTCTGGACAATGGGCTCAAGGGGTCTGTGAGCCCTAGCCCTAGCTTTACATCCAGAATGTTTGACACCCGGAGGGATCATTGGAGACCCCCTTCTCTATACCACAAAATCATCTCAGTGATGGCCTTAACATAAAACAAATAATAATAAAGGCCAGGAAAAAAGGGCAAACATAAAAAAATGTTCTTTATTAAATTTTGTATATATTCAAGCCAGTTTTTAAAAATTATTAATTATTACAGTGAAAAAAAGGGAAAAAGTAATATATTTATAATTTTTAATTACATTAAAGTGTTTCTTTTAAGGGAAAAGGGACACATAAAAGATACAGTTCGGAAAAAGTAAACACCTCAAGGTTAGAGAAAGATTTGCACACAGTACTGCAATAAGGCAGGCTTTGTTCTTTATACTTACAATTGCTGTATTATTACTGTTTGTTTGGAACCTGCTGTCTAAACACAGGACTAGGTAGTGTCACAGGATTTAAGAGACATGAACTGTGCTGGCAGCAAACTCAAACAGTTCCAACCCTTATGAACTTATACTCGATTATGTACAGCTGAGTAGGGAGCCAATGGTTATAACTGGGAGCACTGCAGATTAGCCTCCAAGTAGAAGACAATGTTTCTTAAAGGATAAGTCACAAATGTGCTGCTTTGATTGTTATTATTATTACTGTTAAGACTCAGCAATCATTACAGCCATTGCTTAGAACTTACCAACAAAGGAATTTTCTGGGGAGAAGTGTTATTATATCACTGATGACAAAGTTCAGGACATACTACCCCCAAGTATGGCACCTTGGAATACTGAATACCTTAAACTGAAGGAATTTGAAAAATAGCACATGCAGGATTTTCTTACCCTCCCGTAAAGCAGGTCATAAGACCCTCATGTGAGAGGTGCCCTCCCTATATCCAGAGCAAAAAAAGCATCCTGATCTCCCAAGACACAGGGACACTGAAAGGAATCTGAATGGACAGGCTTTGCTGTCTCCCCCAGTTTACTACCCTTTAGTTCACTTTAGTTCATACTTATTCTTTGTCCGGTTACATTTCTCCACGACTCTCCACCCTTCATAAAACCTAGCTTAAAAACAGCCAGGTTTAACTGCTTCATCAGATCGTCACTTATGAAGGTACCTGTGTTATGTAAAACTCATATTCAGTATATTTGTGTGCTTTTCTCTTGTTAATCTGTCTTTTGTTACGGGGCCCCAGCCAACGAACCTAAGATAGGTAGAAGGAAAAGGTACTTTTCCTCCCTATGCTGACATCACTTAGAATTGCTGGAGCATGGTGATGATAAAAAACACTTTCAGTTGGTTTTATTATTGTTTTAAAACTTTCCACAGACAATGCACCTATTATGGTCTGTACCGGGGACCTGGGGCACCCATTAGCCTCACCTTGGTTCACCACCACAGACTTGGAAATGAGTGAGAGGATGACACACTTCGAATGGGAATGTGGGGTACAGGGATGGGGGGAGCTTGCTCCAGGCCCAGCTCTAGCCCTCCCTCCACCTTGTTTTCCTTCAGTTAGTTTATGAGTAATTGGTTCCTGGTGTGGAAGAAGTTGCTAGCAGCTGGGGTAGGGGGAGAGATTGTCCTTGGAGCAACTTCAGGCTCCACTGGGAGGTGGAAGGGATGACCTTACAAGATCAGGTGCAGCCAGTCCCCTTCTCCTTGGGAGACAGGGAAAGATGGGAGAGCAGGGTAAGGAGCAGACAGCATCACAAAGCAGTGGGCAGTATCATCTCCGTGGTAGCTGTTTTCTGGGTGAAGTTGAAAGCATGGGTCATTTACTCAGAGGTAGGTAGGTAGGGTTGACCTTTGAGGAAAGTAACAAAAATCTGAAATAGAAAGTCTCCGCAAAAATAAATAGTTAGACTAATAAAAAACAAAAGCATGGGGCAGGGGCTGGGAATTCTCATGGAGGGCTTAACTGCTGAGCTCCCTTGCCTCACACCCTAGTTCTTCCACGTTCCCTGTGCCGTCAATACCTCTCGGAATGAATGGAGCCTTCAGAGTCTCAGTTGGTTCCATATGTTTAGCTGTTCCTAGGGCAGACGGGGAGGAGGGGGCTTTTCCAACTTGCTAAATATATCTGCTGTTTCTATCTTCTATATATAATTAGAGTCACTGATTCAGGCCAACAAAAATATTGAGGAATAAAATTCAAAGTAAAGCTCCAGCAAACCTTTGGAGAGCAACATTTCTGGTTCCTGAGCTCCAGGCTGTTATTTCTCTAAAGGAGGGGACTGTATTCCCTTTACAGCTTCCTTGTAGCTCTAGAACTTAAAAGTCATTTTGTCCCAATCTGAATAGCTGAATCAGTGACCCTAGATATCAGGACGATGGAGGTACAGGAAAGAAGGTCCTTCTCCTAGCGAATGTAGGAAATGTTTAAGTGTGTCCCCCTCCCCAAATAAAATAAAAGGAAACAAGGCAATTCGCTCTGAGCAATGCAGTTTGCCTTCCTATGAAATCTAAATGAAGGGGAGAGTTTATCTGGTTGAAATGGAAATATCCTGCCACCCGAGTGATTTATGCCTTTGTGATGGGCAAAGGGCTCTGCAAAGAGTTGGAAGGCAATAAATATGTGTGGCCAGTACTCAATGGAGAGCCCAGAATGAATAGCCGTGTCATGTATAATGAGCCTCTGTTTTGAGGTATGGGACCCATTTTCTCGCTCATCATGCCTTTCAGTCATGGCTCTCACACTGCATAACCCACAAAAGCTGCTGGGGGATGTTCAAATCAAGCGTGGCTACAAAAGTCAAGATTCAAGGAACTGAGATTTGCTTGAATAATATCGACAACACACTGTTTTCTTTCTTTCTTTCTTTCTTTTTTTTTTTTCCTGGCAAGTAAGGGCATCGCAACCCTTGGCACGGTGTGGTCTGCACCACGCTAAGCCAGTGAGCGCACTGGCCATCCCTATGTAGGATCTGAACCCGTGGCCTCAGTGCTACCAGCGCCTCACTCTCCCCAGTGAGCCACGGGCCTGGCCCCAACACACTGTTTTCTATGTGAATATAAAAAGAGGAATTAACCTAATTTTCCATCCCTGATATTTATGGCTACTTAGCCCAACTAGTGTAACTCAGAAGTTATTAACATATCCCATGACTGAAACCTGAAATAAGTGAACTTTGGATAACACGGTGTCATGGGTACATTAAAAATTCTTTGAAACCCACAACTACTATCCACCTGTCTTCCCCAACACACATGTCCATTTCTGTCTAATTTGTCTTCTAAAAGTAGTTCTCAGTTCTAAGCAAATACATTTGTATCTGTGATAAAAAATTATCCTTGTGACATTTTTTCCCCCTTTTATCTTCCTATATCATCCCCCTCCTGGTAATTTACCTGTTCCAAATGACAGAAAACATCATTATTACTAATCCTCAGCATAATTCATGGTGGAAAATGTATTCATTATTAAGCACATTTATTTGTGATTAAGAAAAATAGAAAGTATAGGGACCCCCAAATTTGGTGACAAACCAGAAATCTGCTTTGATTGAGGTCAGCTAAATTAATGATAGCCTTGGGGAATCTGGAATGGGGCAATGGCACGTCCACACATTCTGAAACTATTACCACAAGACTATTTTTAACCTGAAACCAGACTTACTAGCACTTAAAGAAGTTGTATTAAATTAGGAATGCTGAAAATGTATCTTGTGACTATTACTCATATATCTGTGCCTAGGATGCGACCATGAACCAATCATTAGCCTATATCATGCAATGTAACAAACAGAAAAACTGAGATACTGATTAAGTGACTATCTTCTCTCTTTCCCTTTGTTCTCCCCTTCTCTGTATAAAAATGCTAAAGTTCTACTAGCCCTTTGGAAAGCACTTCCCAAAGTAAGTTGGTATTTTCTTGGGCTGTGGTGACACATATTGGCTCAAATGAACTCTTTGATATTTCATCAGTGCCTCAGTATCCTTTTGTAGGTTGTCATTGTTATAAAGGTTGTTTTAAAGTGCAAATGTTTGAGCTGCAGAAGATGCAGAAAGAAATCTTATCCGAACTTCCCTTATCTGACCAAAGCAGAGCCTCCCAAAAATAAAGCTGCCATTAACCTCCCTCCCAGGGAGTTTCCTGAAAATTCAGCTTCCATGGAGACATATTACCCATTGTCATTAGCCTAATAGAACTTTCATACTTTCCCATTGAAGCTCTAACCACCCCCTCTCCACCTCTGTTAAGGTGGAATATAAATCTTTGTCTCTGACTATTCAGTGAATTACTCATTATTGGGCAGCCTTCTCAGGCACATGTAAATCAACGTTGTCTTTTCTCCTGTTAATCTGTCCGTTGTCAGTTACTTTGCAGGCCTCCAACCACTGGATCCAATTTGGGAAAGGAAAAAGGTTTTCCTCTGAAGAAAAGCAAAATGAAGCACTAGAACAAAATAGTACATTATTTGATATTCTGGTATATTTTATTCATCAAGATTCTGAATTCAAAAACTATAAAGTTACCAAGTGAATATTATTATTATCTAATTAGATATATCAAATGGTATGGCTGAAGTGAGACAGGCACTCTGAAATGCTTCTAGTGGACTGGAAATTGGCACAATTTCATGGAAAGCCATTTTTCAATATTTATCAGGAACTTAACAATGTTCATGCCTTTACACATAAAAGTTCTATTTCTAGGCATCAAAGAAGATAATTAGAGATGCTGTCAAATATTTATTCAAAGAGCTACCCAACACACTGTATATTTATTATTTGCTAGAACAAAAATTACTAACATCTTAAATATCCAATAATAAAGGACAGTTTAATCAAATGTTAAGGGGTAAAATAAAGCCATAAAGCTGTATGATCTAAATTACGCTTGCCATATATGCCTAGAAAGTAATCTAGAAGGATATACATCAAAATGCCAATAATCATTTTCTCTAATCTGGAGAATTATGGATGATTTTCTTTTTCTTCTTAGATTAAGAACAACAACAACAAAATAGACCAACCTGTAGGTAAAAGAACCAAAATGTATGTAATTATCCGTGGACCCAGTTAGTAAACATTGTTTGGAGTTGGATCAAGAGACAGGAAAGGATTTAAAGTATTTTCAAAAATAAAGCACACAGGAGTAGTGGGGGTGTCTTTGTCAATGCACACAGGAACTTGTTTACAGCCATGTTTGACTGACATTGAGTTCCCATCACAAAATCCCATGCCAGGCTTTTTCTTTTCTTTCTCTGTATTCTTACTCCTGCAAAGACATATTTTTATTGTTATTAGAATTAGCTACAAGTTATTGAATGGGAATACTAAACCACATGGTTAAATATGTTCTAGAAATGCCTGCTGCAAACCATAAGGATAACGTTTTAGTAAGAAGAGGAAATGCAATTCAGAGCTCATCTCTCAAATCACCACACAACTGTGATGATGTGAAGAGCTGGAAATAAAACCCCCAACCTCTTGGTATATTACTAAGGAAGCATAAATATTTATCATTTCTAACTTTAATACACAACTTAGAGAATTCCCTGAGAAACCGGCTACATTATAAATTTATACCACCATAATTAATAATAATAGCACAGCCAGGAATTCAGAATAAGACTATAAACTTAATAGCAATAGTTACAAAGTGAGTGGCATTTTATTTTATTTTATTTATTTATTTTTTAAAGATGACCAGTAAGGGGATCTGAACCCTTGACTTGGTGTCAGCACCACGCTCTCCCAAGTGAGCCACGGGCCGGCCCTAAGTGAGTGGCATTTTAACAGCCCTGAGTAAAATGACTCTCTGTGGGGGTGGGGGAAGGATGGATACAGAAACTCTCGTACCTCCCCAACTCGATCTGTGTTTTACGCTGAAATACTCAACAGTGAGCTTTCCCCGTGTGTGGACTCACAGTAAGCCACCGCCGACAGGTACTAGTTTACATACAAAGTGTGCATCTCAAAGATGCCAGAGTTCATACTCCTAGACATGGCTTCATAAAAGCTTCAAACTCCCCTACCTGGATCTGCACCAGAAAGTTTATTAACTAGTGTAAAGAAATACTAGGAATCATTTTTCAGTGGTGAAATGAGAGACATGTGGAGATGTGTGGATTGGCTAAAAACCTTGAGGTTTGCATGAAAAGATGCTGGGCTTGGGCCGGCCTGGTGGTGCACTCGGTAGAGTGCGGCACTTGGGAGCGCAGCGTCGCTCCCGCGGAGGGTTCGGATCCCATATAGAGACCGGTCCGCTCACTGGTTGAGCGCGGTGCGGGAGTGACACTGAGGGTTGCGATCAGTTACTGGTCGCGGTGCGGGAGCGACACTGAGGGTTGCGATCAGTTACTGGTCGCGGTGCGGGA
>NW_007734956.1:63376-73382 GCF_000696425.1 Galeopterus variegatus
CGACACTGAGGGTTGCGATCAGTTACTGGTCGCGGTGCGGGAGCGACACTGAGGGTTGCGATCAGTTACTGGTCGCGGTGCGGGGGCGACACTGAGGGTTGCGATCCCCTTTTCCGGTCCCGAAAAAAAAAAAAAAGAAAAAAAAAAAAAAGATGCTGGGCTTGGCCAGGCTAACAAACTAATTTTCAGAGGAGGGCTGAGATCCAGACTTCATTCACCCTGGTCCCACCCCTGCCTGGAGGGATCTGTCTCATCCTGCTATCAGACCAGTGCCTGCAGAGAGGTGCTCACTGGAGTACCTGAAACCACCTGGGGGGGACTCCTGGAGTTTACAGACCAGGCTGTACAAGTGTTTTAAGGGTAGTATATGAATCTCCTTGTCAATACATGTTTCTATGTGATGGAGAATCAGGTCTGGGACTGATTTTCATTACCACAGAGCAGTTGGAGCATTAGTAGAGAAGAGAAAGATTTAGGAACCTCACAACTGACTTCTCTGATTGGAGGTGATTGAGAGTCACCAACAAGAACTGCCAGATTGGCTTAGGTCACTTCTCAAGACCGCCCCCTCCATAGCCCCTCCCCCCCCACCACGCCAGCCCATACACACACCATGAAGAACTAGCAGTGAGAAAATGAGGTGATGTGGAAGAGAAAAAATTTCTTAAGTTCTGGGGACCAGGAGCTGAAATTGTAATAGCCATTAGTTTTCTGGTTTGCCAAAGTACAAGCCAGAAACTTTTAAAGGCCATAACCATGGTCAGGTCCAATGCTTAGGGGAAGGGTAGGATATAAGGCAGAGACACATTCGGTGTGGCCCTGGGATAACAAAAAGAGCACGGGATTGGGAGTCATGAAACCCAGGTTCTACTTTGGCTCTAACAATTAATTAGCAAGTACCTTAACTTCTCAGCCCCTGCTTTGTGGATGGCCTTTGCCTCTTTAACAGGTACGTATGAAGCTCATATGAGAACAGATGAGGAAGTTTATGGAAAGACAGAATTAGAAGATACCATAAATTTTTCCATGAACTTTCTGAAGTACCCTTGTATATACAGAACTCTAGTTAATGATATGCATACTGAGCCGTTTAGTGGTGAAGTGTACTGATTTCTGCAGTTTAATCTAAAATACACAAAAATTAAGACGGAGAGGGATAGATACCTGAATAGACAGTGTTAAAGCAAATACAGCAAAACATTAATTGTAAAATGTAGGTGGTGGGAACATGGGTATCCACTGCACAATTACTTCAGATTTTCTCTTTGTTTGAAAATGATTCTAATAAAATGTTGGGAAGGCCCCTGACCACTCTCCTCTCCCTTTCATTTTGCCAAGCAATTTTAAGATAAAGAAAATGAAAGTGTGTGATAAACAGAGCTGTAAGAACACATTTTTCTATGCATCATGAGAACTGCGTTGTCTACAAATCTTGCTTTCTTTAATTATTGAAGAAGGTACAAAACTCTCTGGGAGGAAGTAACTCCATTTGATTTGAAACAAGGTATTATTTTAATGGCCTTGAAGATTTAGAGAAAAAAAATAATTATAGTTTGTAATTCAATAAATACAAGACAATTTCTAGAATTTATATATATATATATATATATATATAAAAGGTACATCTGATAAGCAATACTGGACACGAGTTAAAATTTTGTGGATTATTCACAGAACAAAATATGCAGAATACATACATATCATCCATCAATGAGCTATGAATAAGGGGCAAATTGGTGGACTATACTGAGGCCAAATAATCATATCCTGTGTTTGAAGCTGCAAAATGGCAACTACTGAGCCAGTTTATTTTCCCTTAGATATCAATGCCTAAAATGCAGGTGGTTGCTACCAGGTAAATGGTGTTACCTTTGGATGCGACACTGTAGATGGTAATACTTGATATAAAGATGATAAAGAAAAAAATGATTTAGTACAAACTGTACATGATTCATCTGGCTCCGGATCTTATCTACAAAGATATTAAAAACAGGACAACTTGTTCATCAAAGTTTATTTCAATCACGCCAGAGAAAGGCCTTCAACATTTTTGTCACACTGTTCACCAGCTCCAGTCCCCAACATACCAGGCTGGTTCTTTGAGGAGAGGTAGAGACACAAGTCCCCCCAGGACATGCCCTGAGTTCTCACTTGATTTTCATTTTGGCACAGGTCTTCTCAGCTCTTCTGCCCTCACCGCCTCCCCAAACTGAGGCTGGGTGTGGTACAGTCTTCAGAGCCAGACAGACTTCTGATCCAGGGCCTGCTTGATCATTCTTCCATCCAACACATATTTATTCTGCCTGCACCCATCTGTGCCACATTCTGTTCCAGGTGCTGGCAATATGGTTGTGAATACTGTAAAGATCCTGCCCTGACAACGTGTACATTCAAATGGGAGAAACAGACAGTAAACACACAACTAAATGAATACCACCTTAGATGGTAATGGGAGCGAAGGAAAAAAGATAAACAACGTAACCTTGTTCGCTCAGCTATAAAGTGGGTAGTAATACCTTCTCTCAGGTGGGAGATGGGGCTGGTGATAATGGTGCCTCTCCTCTCTTCTTACCCTTCCCCACAAATTTGAAAACAGAACAATAAAATTTCTCTGTAAAGCTTACAGCCATAAAACAAACACAATAGACTAAAACAGTGATATGCAAAAATACCACAAATGGAAAATTTGCTCTCAAAGCAAGGCTAAACTTATTGAAGCCCCAATATTAAAATGTCTAAAGAAAGGATGTTATCAGTCCAGGTGGGTGATGGTCAGTGCTGGAGGCACAGCAAGCAGAGACTGAGGGAGGCTGGGAGCATGGTGGTGTCCCAGCCTCGCAGCAGGCAGGGCAGTGTTGGGGCCGAGACTCCCCAGGTCTGTGACCCTGTCGTAAGATCCCCTACCTCACTCAGCCTGTACTGCCTATGCTCATAAGTAATCTTCTGGCCTTAATTTATGTTCTCATATAAAATTATCTTCACATAGAATGCACTGGTCAGAGAACATATGTACCCGGCTCACAGGATTTTTTTTTTTTTTTTTTTTTTTTACAACGTAACCTAGTTCGCTCAGCTGTAAAGTGGGTAGTAATACCTTCTCTCAGGTGGGAGATGGGGCTGGTGATAATGGTGCCTCTCCTCTCTTCTTACCCTTCCCCACAAATTTGAAAACAGAACAATAAAATTTCTCTGTAAAGCTTACAGCCATAAAACAAACACAATAGACTAAAACAGTGATATGCAAAAATACCACAAATGGAAAATTTGCTCTCAAAGCAAGGCTAAACTTATTGAAGCCCCAATATTAAAATGTCTAAAGAAAGGATGTATCAGTCCAGGTGGGTGATGGTCAGTGCTGGAGGCACAGCAAGCAGAGACTGAGGGAGGCTGGGAGCATGGTGGTGTCCCAGCCTCGCAGCAGGCAGGGCAGTGTTGGGGCCGAGACTCCCCAGGTCTGTGACCCTGTCAGTAAGATCCCCTACCTCACTCAGCCTGTACTGCCTATGCTCATAAGTAATCTTCCGGCCTTAATTTATGTTCTCATATAAAATTATCTTCACATAGAATGCACTGGTCAGAGAACATATGTACCCGGCTCACAGGATTTTTTTTTTTTTTTTTTTTTCTGCTCACTGTGAAATAACCAGCTGGCATTTCTGTTTTTATACATTAGTTTCTTATGAGTCGGGATAGTGCATGGCAGTCTCTGAGGCACCCATTGAACTCTGATTATACAAATCAGAATTTTGAACCTAACACAGCTGAGATCCAGACCTTAGAAAATGGTTACCCCTCTGAGGTACAGTCACTATGTGGGGTCCTGTCAAGGTACCAGCATGTAACTGCTCACCTTCCTCAAAAAACAAAATGGAATGATTGAGAAAATTAAAGACA
Source organism: Galeopterus variegatus (assembly GCF_000696425.1). Classification (NCBI taxonomy): domain Eukaryota; kingdom Metazoa; phylum Chordata; class Mammalia; order Dermoptera; family Cynocephalidae; genus Galeopterus; species Galeopterus variegatus. The sequence goes on from NW_007734956.1 coordinate 67,271, forward strand.
ATGGGTGCTAAGTGATTATCAGGACACAGAGCATAGTAGGTGCTCAATGAAAAATATAAGCCACACAACTCTGTAAGGATTCAGCCCTCACCCCTTCTGAGCCCTGAACGTAGCTCTCAGGCACCCCACAACCATGCCTCTCTATCCCCTTAACCAAGCCTGAGTGCAGCCACCACCTCTGACTGTTATGGTTGAAATCTGTCTGTACCATGAATGCTCAGAAAGTCTTCTAGCCACTCTGCTCCCTGCACCAAAAGCCATGGTTCTGGAGCCATGGCTTGCCCTCCCCAGAGCCCTGTTTAGCCAATGTCCACACCACTGGCAGAGAGAATCACACTACTGCCCCGCCTGCTGGACATAACCTTTAGCTTCTGTTGTGTGTGGTGCAAGCCCACGACCCTCTCCTTTCCAGCTGACTGTGATACCACGGAGGCAGGCATCATGATGCCTTCCACCCACAGTGGACATTCATCTATAAGCAGTCCTGCCAAACATGCACTGAAAAACAGCTACAGAAAATGGTATTACAAGCCTTGCACTAATGTGAGTTTACAAAGAATCAATCCAGATCCTTAGCATGGATTTAAATTTAAGTGACATTTCATGTGGAGTATACTAACATTTATAAAAAAAAATTATTTCACAGGGCCTAGCTTCCAAAGCCCTGTAGTTTCAGGTATAACCTAACTTTTAAAAATTACATATAGAAATGTTAAGCTTGCAAAAGACAGGAAACTTTCCGCAGCCTAAAGTCTCTGTTGTAGATAAAGAATTGTAACACAGCAAAGTTGTTGGCTCAAGAACAGATGCCCTTGGAGCAGGTTAACCTACTGATTGATATGTTAAGAAAGTTGCTTTATTGTTGTGTAAAAATACTAAGTAAATTGCTGCAGAAAAAAGACAGTATTTGCTAAGAACAAGCTTTTGTTGGTGGACTGACTTAACCTTTTGCAAATTGCATTATGGAATGTCACTTTGTTATTTCACTGATGTCACCAGCTTCTGTTGTTAAACTATACTTAGCTATAACTCCACCTATGTTCCTTTTCTGTAACCTCCTGCCCTGGAAAATAAATACTGGGAGAAGACCCCCCCTCCTGTATTAATTTTCCAAGGAGGAATGCCTCTCTCAAGGGTTCCTGGAAAATTACCCCTTCGGGGCTTCTCACTGCTCAGAAGAAATGGGCTTTGAGTAATCCTTTGCATCTCCATCACCCAGGGGGAGAGAGGTGACAAAGAGAGTGCAACGTTTCATATGCAGAAGCTAAGGAAGTTGCTGATCTCAATTCATTCTTTTTTTTTCTTTCCTTTTTGTCTTTTTTACTGACCGGTAACGGGATCGCAACCCTCGGTGTTGCACCCGCACCGCGCTCAGCCAGTGAGCGGGAACCGGTCTCCACATGGGATCCGAACCCTCGGCGGGAGCGCCGCCACGCTCCCAAGCGGCGCACTCTCCAGTGCACCACCGGGCTGGCCCTCAATTCATTCTTAATACAGTTTCCATATAAAGCACTTTTAAAGTCCCACAAGCCTTGCATTCCACAAACGATTTACCTCCCTTGAGACATGCCCATGCTCTGTCCTTGTGGAGGTAAAGACTGAGGCAGTATTTGGAGAGAATCACAGGATAGTCCCTTCATCTGCTGGCCTCTCCCCTGAGGACTCTTACTCATGCAAGGGTACTTTTATAAGGGCCATTTTGTTTGTTTGTTTGTTTTTTTAAAGATGACCGGTAAGGGGATTTTAACCCTTGACTTGGTGTTGTCAGCACCACGCTCAGCCAGTGAGCGAACTGGCCATCCCTATATGGGATCCGAACCCGTGGCCTTGGTGTTATCAGCACCACACTCTCCCGAGTGAGCCACGGGCCAGCCCCTATAAGGGCCATTTTGGAGGCTACGTAAGGGAGGGACAGTGGGAGGACAGGGGTAGAAGGAGGAGACTGGTTATAAGTATGTTACCATAACCCAGGCAAGAAGGATCTGTGATTAGAGAGCAGTGTGTTAGCAGATCTAACAAGGCCAGAGCCAGGCCATGGGGATGCGTTACTGGAGTGGCCTGCTGACAAAGGTCCATGTGGTCCAGAACAGCATTTCTGGGAGGGGTCTTCTACATTGACATGCAACTTGTTCAGGATGGGGGCAGGATGCGTAGGGGTGGGGAGAAGGGCTGTGATCCAGGTTCTGAAGTCCTTCCTGAGTGAGAGGGCATGACTAAGAAGATGGTGGAGGATGGCCGCAAAGGCATGTGAAGAGCGGGTTTAGCTGGATGTCAGGAAGGCCCACGAGGCTCCTGCCTCAGGGCCTTTGCATGTGCCACCTTCTTTCCCTGGAACACTCTCTTCCTCATATCTCCGTGGCTCACTTTCTTCCTTAATTTTTTAATATTCCTATTTAAATGTCACTTTGTCAGAAAAGTTTTCCCTCATGAGTCTATCAGCCCACCCAGCCCTGCCTGCCCCCAGCACTCTGTTGCCTAACTCGACTTGACTTTCATTCCCAACACTGTCACCGCTGGACCCGTTGCTGGTTTTGTTTATTGAGCATCAGCTGATGCCTCCTCCCACCAGCAGAACGTAGGCCCCACGAGGCAGAGACTTTGCCTCCTGTTCACTGCTGTATCTCCAGCACCTCAGCAGTGTCTGGCTCATCATCAATACCTATTGAATAATTGTAGGTTGTAAATAAATACACTGCAATATACCTTACTTAACTCATTCTTTTACTCCCACTAAATCCACTCTTTAACTTTATGGAAGCTGTCAGTTCCTTGAGAGTTAAATGAAACAACAACAATGATAATGGTTTTAAATTAATGTGCTACTTAGTTCAGTGCCCAACATAAATCTTTTCCATGCATTATTTATTTTAACCTATGTGGTTGAGCCTCCTATTATCACCACTTTTCACTTGGGGAACTAACTTCTCAGTCCAGCTGTGACCCTGAGGGACATCATCCAAACGTTTTCTTAACAGCAGCTTCAGAATCTCCCCTTGAGATGCCAGTGTCCCCACCCCACCATTCTGCCAATCTGGAATCAATTTAACAGTTCATTTTCTCTGCTCTTATTGCTAGATAGTCTGCTGAACTCAAGAAGAAAAAAATCCAACATCATGCAGATTGCCTTGTAGAGTTTATGGTCTCTGTGACACTTAGTCTTATGCATCAACTGGGTGAGGCTGTAGTACCCAGTTATTCAACCAAACACTAAGTTAGGTGTTGCTGTGAAGGTGTTTTGTTGATGTGGTTAGCAGCTATAATCAGTTGACTTTCAGTAAAGGAGATTATTCTTGATAAGGTAGGTGGGCTTCATCCAATCACTGGGAAGGCCTTAAAAGCAAAACTGAGGTTTCCCTGAAAAAAGAAATTCTGCCTCAAGACTGCAGCACCAGCTCCTGCATGAGTTTGCAGCCTGCAGACCTGCCCTACAGACTTCAGAGTTATCAGCCCCCATAATCACATCAGCTGATTCCTTGAAATCAATCTCTCTGCATATATGTACACATATAACACACACACATACAAGTGTATACATACACATATATAACGCACGTCTGTGTATATATGTCAATATATACACATGCATATATATCCATTCTACTGTTTCTCCAGAGAGCCCTGACTAAGTCTCCAGTCTTCACTGGGTTCTCAGTATTTCTTAGCTCTTTTCATTGTCTCTGGTCAACCATATCTCTCATCCCTCAAGCCCTCAACTGCTCTCTAAAGCTCCCCACTCCGCCTTCCTCTCTCTTTAGCAGGCAACTTTGTTTTTGATTTCACAAGGCAATTACGGCTGCTAGGTCTGAACTCCTTCAAATTCCAACCCCACACATATAAACATCTCTCTGCTTGCAGACCTCCCTGCCTTTTTCTCTCCACACTGACCATAACTCCCAGAAGAGACGGCCACGGGTACCACGTGACATTACCTCTCTCCTCACCACGGGAGAAGATGCCCAGTCCAAGCAGAACTAAAACAGACATTAGTTGTTTTGCCAGGCCCAGCCCATCACTATCCCTTCCTTTCAAAGAGTCGTTCTTCCCTTTCCATTTGGTTTTGTTAAGGCTGCCAGCTTGGTACCCCAAGCCCAGAGCCATCAGATCGTATGGAGCTCAGGTTGAGTCATTCACCATACCCTACACCCCCTGCACAAGTGGTTGGTTGGTCTGTGGGATTGGTATAGGATGTAAATGAGGCCAAACAGGGCCCTTACCCAGTAGGGTTTTGCAGTGATGGGGGAGGGGCAAGTCATTTCTCATGCATCACTTTGAGTTATAAGGATATGACTCCAGATCTGCTAATGGCCATATTAACCACACCATGAAGAGCATGAGGCCAACAAACAGGCAAAACATGGGGAAGGAGAGTCCCACAAATCTCTGAAGGGAGCTTTATCCCTGTACTTCCCAGTTCAGTGAGCCAGTACATTTGAGTTTCTTGAATGTGCATCTGTTACGTGCATACCAAAGTCCTAACTGCTATAGGAATAAATTTCCCAGAAATGTGGAACGAGGACCCTGAGTGACTCTGTCAGTCGTCTGGGGAGAGCTGGGCCAGAATCAACACCCTGACATGCCATGTATTGAATAACATGGCAAAGAGCACTGCTGAAGCTGCAGTCCCTACAAGCAGACACCAAGGACAGCTCTGTAAGAGGTGCCAGCCCAAGGTGCTCAGCCCAGCCTTGGGAGGACCAGATGGACATCAGGCATTTAGTGACCTCCAGGGAGCTGATTTTCCCCACTAGGGTCACGATCTGCTTGACCAGGGAGCATGAGGACAGGGGCTGGAACTTGAGAGCCATTAGGTGTGTATGTAGGTGGGGCTGTTGGGGAGGGGGTCAGGGAAGTGACTATTTAGAAATCAGTATCAAAAAGTATATGAACGTTTCAACTCAAAATTGCTCATAGATCATAAAATTTTTAGAAGGGCTTATATTGCTATAGTTTTGCAAGATGTTACCATTGGGAGAAAGTGGATTCAGAGTACATGGGATCTCTCTGTATTATCTCCTATAAATGTATCTATGATGATCTCACATGGAGGTGGAGAAACAAGGAACAACTGTAGTAGAAGAAAAGTGGAAAAGGTAGGAAAACACCTCATTTTCCATCTTAATTAAATGGCACCAATAACTAAAAGTTATCGTAACTAGAATCATCAGTCTTTGTTGTCTTTTTACTTTCCCTATCCCAAGTGTTTGCTCAGCCGCTGACACTCTCTGTTCCACTTGTGGTATATCTCTGGACTCTGTCCTGCCACTGCTACTGCCACATGCACTGCCTCGGTGTGAGCTCATCTAATGGCTGCAACAACTTCCTAGTTGCCCTTCTTCTGACCTCACCTTGCTCTGTTGCCACTGAACTACCAGAATGATCTTTCTCAAATACATATCTTATGCCATTCCTTGGGTTAAAATCCTCCAGTGGCTCCCTACTGACAAGAAGATAAAGAACACCATTTAGGAACATGGCAACCTACCTTTGTATTTTTACATCCATTCTTATAGTTACTTGATGCATTGTTTCCTCCTGGTTCCCCTGGTGGGGGAGGGCAGGGGAGAATCCTACTTATCCATCAAGATCCAGTCTCAATGTCCCCCCACCGTGAAGCTCTCCTGACACCCTCATACAAAATAGGTGCCATCTCCAGCCCCAGGACACTTCTGCCTTTATGATTATTGCCACATACATTTCTTTTCCCTCCTCCCCAGTGAACTACCTGGCACACAGCAGTGCTTATGAATAGTCTGTTAAATGACTCGTGTTGGGAAGGGGCTCCAAATCCTTAAAGGCCACTGTCACCCCAAACACCAGGGGTTTGGTGAGCACCTTCCCTCAACCTTTTCATTTTAATATTATTGTACACCAGGAGATTTTTCTAAAATTTAATATTGTATTCTGAGAGATTAAGAAAAATCGCCTAGTATACAATATTAAAATTAAGAAAAAAAAAATGAAGGTGCTCACCAAACCCCCTATTATGAAAATAAAGTAAGAAACACAGTTTACTTTATGTAACTTTTCCTTTATGTCAATTTGTTTGAATGTATGCATTCCAATATTAAGGTACATATGACATCTTCATATTTTAAATCACTTTACAAACACT
>NW_007734956.1:73691-75751 GCF_000696425.1 Galeopterus variegatus
AAATGAAGGTGCTCACCAAACCCCCTATTATGAAAATAAAATAAGAAACACAGTTTACTTTATGTAACTTTTCCTTTATGTCAATTTGTTTGAATGCATGCATTCCAATATTAAGGTACATATGACATCTTCATATTTTAAATCACTTTACAAACACTACTGTAAGAATCAATTCCTTTCAAAGAAATGCTACGTATCTAGTGGGGAGAAGTGGATGGAGGTTGTGTACATGTTTGGTTGGTCTGATTTATGTGGTGTCCTCGAAAACAGTGCTTCTCAAACTTTAAAGTATATCAGAATTACCTGAGGGTCCGGTTAAAATGAAGACTCTGATTCAGGAGGTGAAGGGTGGAATCCATGGCTCTATCTAACAATCCATAGTTCTTTCTAACAAGCTCTTGGATGATGCCGACGCCAATGCCACTGGTCCAGGGACCACACTTTGAGTAGCAGGCTCTACAGAACTTCCACATGATAAACGTGGCAGCTCTGGGTCCCAAAACATGATATCAAGCCATAGCTAATAGAAAAGTTTCTCTTTTCTCCCAGAAGTCTATCCATATAGACACATCTAGTTATATGTCATAATTTAGCCAGTTAGAAGACAGGAGAAATCATATTCTTAGTCTGGTGCACTTTGATATGACATGTGGATTCTAAAATTTTAACATCTGATAGAATATGCTAAACAAGAATATATCATTAAAATACTCCCTTCTTAAAAAATACTGCTTTTGAAAGCCAAATTATAACTTGCTCTAAGAACTGCTAAATGTCTAATTAAAAATGATTTCAGTGGTATTTTCAGGTTTTTTCCTTTGAGATTTCAGAGACTGAAGTTGATTACTTTCAGGGGAGGGGAATGGGCATTGGCTATAGATTTGAGTTTTTATCTATTCTTAGTTTTCCAGAACAAAGTGAAAAGTAGAAATTTCACCTAAACACCCTTGACTGAGGAATTTGCTTTTAAGAAAGAAAACTGGACTCTACAAATCATTTGATTCTTCAGAGACTTCAAGATTAGCCATAACATCAGCAAAAATCCCAAATGTTAATGTCTATAAGCACAGAAAGATATCAGAAAATCCAATTTCTCAACGAAGCCTAAGTATTCATTAATGGGCACTTAGTTAAATAAAATGTGTACATAAATATTACAGAATACTAGCAGCCAGTAAACATTATAAAATAGATGTAGTTTATTGATATAGATAGATATTTAGGTGTATTGTACTAGTCCGTTTGTGTTGCTATGACTGAGACTCAGTAATTTATAAGGAAAAGAGGTTTACTTGGCTTACGATTCTGGGACAGCTGCATCTGGCACGGGCCTCAGGCTGCTTCTACTCATGGTGGAAAGTGGCAGGCAGCCGGCGGGTACAAGATCACATGGCGAGAGGAAGCAAGAGAGAGAGAGAGAGGGGAGGTGCAGGGTCCTTTAAACAATCAGGTCTCGCGGGAATTAATAGAGGGAGAACTCACTCATTAATCCCCCCTCCCCCAGGGAGAGCATTAATCCATTCACGAGGGATCCGCCCCCATGACTCAATCAGTTTCCAACACCGCCACATTGGAGATCAAATTTCCACGTGAGTTTTGGAGGGGACAACACGTCCAAACTCTATCATATATTAAGTGAAAAAATCAGCTTTGATAACGCTTAGCATGATCCTATTTTCTGAAAAAAGTATAGAATGTACGTTAGAGGAACAAGTTCTTCAGTGTTAACATATTAGGTATCTTTGGTAATGATAAGATAGGAGATTTTATTTTAGTTTTCTTTTTTCCAAAGCGAACAGTTTTTTAAAAATCTAACTGATAACAGGCCTGGACCAAGCCAAGGGCCATTTCCACACATCCCTAGACTAACTCTGAGATTGCAAAGCCCATTTGCTGGAGAACATCATCTTCACTTGCTCTGGCAAAATACGAACATAGAGGCTAAGCCTGATCAGGAGCCTAATATCATTAGTAGGGCCTAATTCTATTACATTTATTGAATGTGGCTTTGATTATGGTTCTTTTACCAAATATAGCACCAGGCCTTGATAAGTGAATAG